>NC_060122.1:256297419-256600449 GCF_021461395.2 Schistocerca americana | reverse complement strand
TGACAAGGGTGTTAAGGGCGGCGACATATTGTAGAAGAAAATTGCTAGTGCTGTGCACATAGCATTCTTCACACCGAAAGTATCTACGTACTGTAGATGACTGCGTCGATATTTCGTTTTTTGGTAAGTAACAGCTCGGTGATTAAATATTTTTATGTTATGCTTTAACATTAGGGTTAAAAATACTCATTCTGGAGACTTTGGTTTGCGCTAAAGTATAATTTTTCTGTCATTAGCAGGTTGACAAGAGTGTTAAGGGCGACGACATATTGTAGAAGAAAATTGCTAGTGCTGTGCACATAGCATTCTTCACACCGAATGTATCTACGTACTGTAGATGACCGCGTCGATATTTCGTTTTTTGGGAAGTAACAGCTCGATGATTAAATATTTTTACGAAATGCTTTAACAATAGAGATAAAAATACTCATTCTGATGACTTTGGTTTGCGCTAAAGTATAATTTTTCTGTCATTAGCAGGTTGACAAGAGTGTTAAGGGCGGCGACATATTGTAGAAGAAAATTGCTAGTGCTGTGCACATAGCATTCTTCACGCCGAATGTATCTACGTACTGTAGATGACTGCGTCGATATTTCGTTTTTGGTAAGTAACAGCTCGATGATTAAATATTTTTATGTTATGCTTTAACATTAGGGTTAAAAATACTCATTCTGGAGACTTTGGTTTGCGCTAAAGTATAATTTTTCTGTCATTAACAGGTTGACAAGAGTGTTAAGGGCGGCGACATATTGTAGAGAAAATTGCTAGTGCCGTGCACATAGCATTCTTCACACCGAATGTATCTACGTACTGTAGATGACTGCGTCGATATTTCGTTTTTTGGTAAGTAACAACTCGATGATTAAATATTTTTATGTTATACTTTAACATTAGGGTTAAAAATACTCATTCTGGAGACTTTGGTTTGTGCTAAAGTATAATTTTTCTGTCATTAGCAGGTTGACAAGAGTGTTAAGGGCGGCGACATATTGTAGAAGAAAATTGCTAGTGCTGTGCACATAGCATTCTTCACGCCGAATGTATCTACGTACTGTAGATGACTGCGTCGATATTTCGTTTTTTGGTAAGTAACAGCTCGATGATTAAATATTTTTACGAAATGCTTTAACAATAGAGATAAAAATACTCATTCTGATGACTTTGGTTTGCGCTAAAGTATAATTTTTCTGTCATTAGCAGGTTGACAAGAATGTTAAGGGCGGCGACATATTGTAGATGAAAATTGCTAGTGCTGTGCACATAGCATTCTTCACGCCGAATGTATCTACGTACTGTAGATGACTGCGTCGATATGTCGTTTTTTGGTAAGTAACAGCTCGATGATTAAATATTTTTATGTAATGCTTTAACATTAGGGTTAAAAATACTCATTCTGGAGACTTTGGTTTGCGCTAAAGTATAATTTTTCTGTCATTAGCAAGTTGACAAGAGTGTTAAGGGCAGCGACATATTGTAGAAGAAAATTGCTAGTGCTGTGCACATAGCATTCTTCACACCGAATGTATCTACGTACTGTAGATGACTGCGTCGATATTTCGTTTTTTGGTAAGTAACAGCTCGATGATTAAATATTTTTATGTTATACTTTAACATTAGGGTTAAAAATACTCATTCTGGAGACTTTGGTTTGTGCTAAAGTATAATTTTTCTGTCATTAGCAGGTTGACAAGAGTGTTAAGGGCGGCGACATATTGTAGAAGAAAATTGCTAGTGCTGTGCACATAGCATTCTTCACACCGAATGTATCTACGTACTGTAGATGACTGCGTCGATATTTCGTTTTTTGGGAAGTAACAGCTCGATGATTAAATATTTTTACGAAATGCTTTAACAATAGAGATAAAAATACTCATTCTGATGACTTTGGTTTGCGCTAAATTATAATTTTTCTGTCATTAGCAGGTTGACAAGAGTGTTAAGGGCGGCGACATATTGTAGAAGAAAATTGCTAGTGCTGTGCACATAGCATTCTTCACACCGAATGTATCTACGTACTGTAGATGTCTGCGTCGATATTTCGTTTTTTGGTAAGTAACAGCTCGATGATTAAATATTTTTACGAAATGCTTTAACAATAGAGATAAAAATACTCATTCTGATGACTTTGGTTTGCGCTAAAGTATAATTTTTCTGTCATTAGCAGGTTGACAAGAGTGTTAAGGGCGGCGACATATTGTAGAAGAAAATTGCTAGTGCTGTGCACATAGCATTCTTCACACCGAATGTATCTACGTACTGTAGATGACTGCGTCGATATTTCGTTTTTTGGTAAGTAACAGCTCGATGATTAAATATTTTTATGTTATTCTTTAACATTAGGGTTAAAAATACTCATTCTGGAGACTTTGGTTTGTGCTAAAGTATAATTTTTCTGTCATTAGCAGGTTGACAAGAGTGTTAAGGGCGGCGACATATTGTAGAAGAAAATTGCTAGTGCTGTGCACATAGCATTCTTCACACCGAATGTATCTACGTACTGTAGATGACTGCGTCGATATTTCGTTTTTTGGTAAGTAACAGCTCGATGATTAAATATTTTTATGTTATGCTTTAACATTAGGGTTAAAAATACTCATTCTGGAGACTTTGGTTTGCGCTAAAGTATAATTTTTCTGTCATTAGCAGGTTGACAAGAGTGTTAAGGGCGGCGACATATTGTAGAAGAAAATTGCTAGTGCTGTGCACATAGCATTCTTCACACCGAATGTATCTACGTACTGTAGATGACTGCGTCGATATTTCGTTTCTTGGTAAGCAAAAGCTCGATGATTAAATATTTTTACGAAATGCTTTAACAATAGAGATAAAAATACTCATTCTGATGACTTTGGTTTGCGCTGAAGTATAATTTTTCTGTCATTAGCAGGTTGACAAGAGTGTTAAGGGCGGCGACATATTGCAGAAGAAAATTGCTAGTGCTGTGCACATAGCATTCTTCACACCGAATGTATCTACGTACTGTAGATGACTGCGTCGATATTTCGTTTCTTGGGAAGTAACAGCTCGATGATTAAATATTTTTATGTTATGCTTTAACATTAGGGTTAAAAATACTCATTCTGGAGACTTTGGTTTGCGCTAAAGTATAATTTTTCTGTCATTAGCAGGTTGAGAAGAGTGTTAAGGGCGGCGACATATTGTAGAAGAAAATTGCGAGTGCTGTGCACATAGCATTCTTCACACCGAATGTATCTACGTACTGTAGATGACTGCGTCGATATTTCGTTTTTTGGTAAGTAACAGCTCGATGATTAAATACTTTTATGTTATGCTTTAACATTAGGGTTAAAAATACTCATTCTCGAGACTTTGGTTTGCGCTAAAGTATAATTTTTCTGTCATTAGCAGGTTGACAAGAATGTTAAGGGCGGCGACATATTGCAGAAGAAAATTGCTAGTGCTGTGCACATAGCATTCTTCACACCGAATGTATCTACGTACTGTAGATGACTGCGTCGATATTTCGTTTTTTGGGAAGTAACAGCTCGATGATTAAATATTTTTATGTTATGCTTTAACATTAGGGTTAAAAATACACATTGTGGAGACTTTGGTTTCCGCTAAAGTATAATTTTTCTGTCATTAGCAGTTTGACAAGAGTGTTAAATTGCGGCGACATATTGTAGAAGAAAATTGCTAGTGTTGTGCACATAGCATTCTTCACATCGAATGTATCTACGTACTGTAGATGACTGCGTCGATATTTCGTTTTTTGGTAAGTAACAGCTCGATGATTAAATATTTTTACGAAATGCTTTAACAATAGAGATAAAAATACTCATTCTGATGACTTTGGTTTGCGCTAAAGTATAATTTTTCTGTCATTAGCAGGTTGACAAGAATGTTAAGGGCGGCGACATGTTGCAGAAGAATATTGCTAGTGCTGTGCACATAGCATTCTTCACACCGAATGTATCTACGTACTGTAGATGACTGCGTCGATATTTCGTTTTTTGGGAAGTAACAGCTCGATGATTAAATATTTTTATGTTATGCTTTAACATTAGGGTTAAAAATACTCATTCTGGAGGCTTTCGTTTGCGCTAAAGTATAATTTTTCTGTCATTAGCAGGTTGACAAGAGTGTTAAGGGCGGCGACATATTGTAGAAGGAAATCGCAAGTGCTGTGCACATAGCATTCTTCACACCGAATGTATCTACGTACTGTAGATGACTGCGTCGATATTTCGTTTTTTGGTAAGTAACAGCTCGATGATTAAATATTTTTATGTTATGCTTTAACATTAGGGTTAAAAATACTCATTCTGGAGACTTTGGTTTGCGCTAAAGTATAATTTTTCTGTCATTAGCAGGTTGAGAAGAGTGTTAAGGGCGGCGACATATTGTAGAAGAAAATTGCGAGTGCTGTGCACATAGCATTCTTCACACCGAATGTATCTACGTACTGTAGATGACAGCGTCGATATTTCGTTTTTTGGTAAGTAACAGCTCGATGATTAAATATTTTTATGTTATGCTTTAACATTAGGGTTAAAAATACTCATTCTCGAGACTTTGGTTTGCGCTAAAGTATAATATTTCTGTCATTAGCAGGTTGACAAGAGTGTTAAGGGCGGCGACATATTGTAGAAGATAATTGCTAGTGCTGTGCACATAGCATTCTTCACACCGAATGTATCTACGTACTGTAGATGACTGCGTCGATATTTCGTTTTTTGGTAAGTAACAGCTCGATGATTAAATATTTTTATGTTATGCTTTAACATTAGGGTTAAAAATACTCATTCTCGAGACTTTGGTTTGCGCTAAAGTATAATTTTTCTGTCATTAGCAGGTTGACAATAATGTTAAGGGCGGCGACATATTGCAGAAGAATATTGCTAGTGCTGTGCACATAGCATTCTTCACACCGAATGTATCTACGTACTGTAGATGACTGCGTCGATATTTCGTTTTTTGGGAAGTAACAGCTCGATGATTAAATATTTTTATGTTATGCTTTAACATTAGGGTTAAAAATACTCATTCTGGAGACTTTGGTTTGCGCTAAAGTATAATTTTTCTGTCATTAGCAGGTTGACAAGAGTGTTAAGGGCGGCGACATATTGTAGAAGAAAATTGCTAGTGCTGTGCACATAGCATTCTTCACACCGAATGTATCTACGTACTGTAGATGACTGCGTCGATATTTCGTTTTTTGGTAAGTAACAGCTCGATGATTAAATATTTTTATGTTATGCTTTAACATTAGGGTTAAAAATACTCATTCTGGAGACTTTGGTTTGCGCTAAAGTATAATTTTTCTGTCATTAGCAGGTTGACAAGAGTGTTAAGGGCGGCGACATATTGTAGAAGAAAATTGCTAGTGCTGTGCACATAGCATTCTTCACACCGAATGTATCTACGTACTGTAGATGACTGCGTCGATATTTCGTTTCTTGGTAAGCAAAAGCTCGATGATTAAATATTTTTACGAAATGCTTTAACAATAGAGATAAAAATACTCATTCTGATGACTTTGGTTTGCGCTGAAGTATAATTTTTCTGTCATTAGCAGGTTGACAAGAGTGTTAAGGGCGGCGACATATTGCAGAAGAAAATTGCTAGTGCTGTGCACATAGCATTCTTCACACCGAATGTATCTACGTACTGTAGATGACTGCGTCGATATTTCGTTTTTTGGGAAGTAACAGCTCGATGATTAAATATTTTTATGTTATGCTTTAACATTAGGGTTAAAAATACTCATTCTGGAGACTTTGGTTTGCGCTAAAGTATAATTTTTCTGTCATTAGCAGGTTGAGAAGAGTGTTAAGGGCGGCGACATATTGTAGAAGAAAATTGCGAGTGCTGTGCACATAGCATTCTTCACACCGAATGTATCTACGTACTGTAGATGACTGCGTCGATATTTCGTTTTTTGGTAAGTAACAGCTCGATGATTACATATTTTTATGTTATGCTTTAACATTAGGGTTAAAAATACTCATTCTCGAGACTTTGGTTTGCGCTAAAGTATAATTTTTCTGTCATTAGCAGGTTGACAAGAATGTTAAGGGCGGCGACATATTGCAGAAGAAAATTGCTAGTGCTGTGCACATAGCATTCTTCACACCGAATGTATCTACGTACTGTAGATGACTGCGTCGATATTTCGTTTTTTGGGAAGTAACAGCTCGATGATTAAATATTTTTATGTTATGCTTTAACATTAGGGTTAAAAATACACATTGTGGAGACTTTGGTTTGCGCTAAAGTATAATTTTTCTGTCATTAGCAGTTTGACAAGAGTGTTAAATTGCGGCGACATATTGTAGAAGAAAATTGCTAGTGTTGTGCACATAGCATTCTTCACATCGAATGTATCTACGTACTGTAGATGACTGCGTCGATATTTCGTTTTTTGGTAAGTAACAGCTCGATGATTAAATATTTTTACGAAATGCTTTAACAATAGAGATAAAAATACTCATTCTGATGACTTTGGTTTGCGCTAAAGTATAATTTTTCTGTCATTAGCAGGTTGACAAGAGTGTTAAGGGCGGCGACATATTGCAGAAGAATATTGCTAGTGCTGTGCACATAGCATTCTTCACACCGAATGTATCTACGTACTGTAGATGACTGCGTCGATATTTCGTTTTTTGGTAAGTGACAGCTCGATGATGAAATATTTTTATGTTATGCTTTAACATTAGGGTTAAAAATACTCATTCTCGAGACTTTGGTTTGCGCTAAAGTATAATTTTTCTGTCATTAGCAGGTTGACAAGAATGTTAAGGGCGGCGACATATTGCAGAAGAATATTGCTAGTGCTGTGCACATAGCATTCTTCACACCGAATGTATCTACGTACTGTAGATGACTGCGTCGATATTTCGTTTTTTGGGAAGTAACAGCTCGATGATTAAATATTTTTATGTTATGCTTTAACATTAGGGTTAAAAATACTCATTCTGGAGGCTTTCGTTTGCGCTAAAGTATAATTTTTCTGTCATTAGCAGGTTGACAAGAGTGTTAAGGGCGGCGACATATTGTAGAAGGAAATCGCAAGTGCTGTGCACATAGCATTCTTCACACCGAATGTATCTACGTACTGTAGATGACTGCGTCGATATTTCGTTTTTTGGTAAGTAACAGCTCGATGATTAAATATTTTTATGTTATGCTTTAACAATAGAGATAAAAATACTCATTCTGATGACCTTGGTTTGCGCTAAAGTATAATTTTTCTGTCATTAGCAGGTTGACAAGAGTGTTAAGAGCGGCGACATATTGCAGAAGAAAATTGCTAGTGCTGTGCACATAGCATTCTTCACACCGAATGTATCTACGTACTGTAGATGACTGCGTCGATATTTCGTTTTTTGGGAAGTAACAGCTCGATGATTAAATATTTTTATGTTATGCTTTAACATTAGGGTTAAAAATACACATTGTGGAGACTTTGGTTTGCGCTAAAGTATAATTTTTCTGTCATTAGCAGTTTGACAAGAGTGTTAAATTGCGGCGACATATTGTAGAAGAAAATTGCTAGTGTTGTGCACATAGCATTCTTCACATCGAATGTATCTACGTACTGTAGATGACTGCGTCGATATTTCGTTTTTTGGTAAGTAACAGCTCGATGATTAAATATTTTTACGAAATGCTTTAACAATAGAGATAAAAATACTCATTCTGATGACTTTGGTTTGCGCTAAAGTATAATTTTTCTGTCATTAGCAGGTTGACAAGAGTGTTAAGGGCGGCGACATATTGCAGATGAAAATTGCTAGTGCTGTGCACATAGCATTCTTCACACCGAATGTATCTACGTACTGTAGATGACTGCGTCGATATTTCGTTTTTTGGGAAGTAACAGCTCGATGATTAAATATTTTTATGTTATGCTTTAACATTAGGGTTAAAAATACTCATTCTGGAGACTTTGGTTTGCGCTAAAGTATAATTTTTCTGTCATTAGCAGGTTGACAAGAGTGTTAAGGGCGGCGACATATTGTAGAAGAAAATTGCTAGTGCTGTGCACATAGCATTCTTCACACCGAATGTATCTACGTACTGTAGATGACTGCGTCGATATTTCGTTTTTTGGTAAGTAACAGCTCGATGATTAAATATTTTTATGTTATGCTTTAACATTAGGGTTAAAAATACTCATTCTGGAGACTTTGGTTTGCGCTAAAGTATAATTTTTCTGTCATTAGCAGTTTGACAAGAGTGTTAAATTGCGGCGACATATTGTAGAAGAAAATTGCTAGTGTTGTGCACATAGCATTCTTCACACCGAATGTATCTACGTACTGTAGATGACTGCGTCGATATTTCGTTTTTTGGTAAGTAACAGCTCGATGATTAAATATTTTTAAGAAATGCTTTAACAATAGAGATAAAAATACTCATTCTGATGACTTTGGTTTGCGCTGAAGTATAATTTTTCTGTCATTAGCAGGTTGACAAGAGTGTTAAGGGCGGCGACATATTGTAGAAGAAAATTGCTAGTGCTGTGCACATAGCATTCTTCACACCGAAAGTATCTACGTGTTGTAGATGACTGCGTCGATATTTCGTTTTTTGGTAAGTAACAGCTCGATGATTAAATATTTTTATGTTGTGCTTTAACATTAGGGTTAAAAATACTCATTCTGGAGAGTTTGGTTTGCGCTAAAGTATAATTTTTCTGTCATTAGCAGGTTGACAAGAGTGTTAAGGGCGGCGACATATTGTAGAAGAAAATTGCTAGTGCTGTGCACATATCATTCTTCACACCGAATGTATCTACGTACTGTAGATGACTGCGTCGATATTTCGTTTTTTGGGAAGTAACAGCTCGATGATTAAATATTTTTACGAAATGCTTTAACAATAGAGATAAAAATACTCATTCTGATGACTTTGGTTTGCGCTAAAGTATAATTTTTCTGTCATTAGCAGGTTGACAAGAGTGTTAAGGGTGGCGACATATTGTAGAAGAAAATTGCTAGTGCTGTGCACATAGCATTCTTCACACCGAATGTATCTACGTACTGTAGATGTCTGCGTCGATATTTCGTTTTTTGGTAAGTAACAGCTCGATGATTAAATATTTTTACGAAATGCTTTAACAATAGAGATAAAAATACTCATTCTGATGACTTTGGTTTGCGCTAAAGTATAATTTTTCTGTCATTAGCAGGTTGACAAGAGTGTTAATGGCGGCGACATATTGTAGAAGAAAATTGCTAGTGCTGTGCACATAGCATTCTTCACGCCGAATGTATCTACGTACTGTAGATGACTGCGTCGATATTTCGTTTTTTGGTAAGTAACAGCTCGATGATTAAATATTTTTATGTTATGCTTTAACATTAGGGTTAAAAATACTCATTCTGGAGACTTTGGTTTGCGCTAAAGTATAATTTTTCTGTCATTAGCAGGTTGACAAGAGTGTTAAGGGCGGCGACATATTGTAGAAGAAAATTGCTAGTGCTGCGCACATAGCATTCTTCACACCGAATGTATCTACGTACTGTAGATGATTGCGTCGATATTTCGTTTTTTGGTAAGTAACAGCTCGATGATTAAATATTTTTATGTTATACTTTAACATTAGGGTTAAAAATACTCATTCTGGAGACTTTGGTTTGTGCTAAAGTATAATTTTTCTGTCATTAGCAGGTTGACAAGAGTGTTAAGGGCGGCGACATATTGTAGAAGAAAATTGCTAGTGCTGTGCACATAGCATTCTTCACACCGAATGTATCTACGTACTGTAGATGACTGCGTCGATATTTCGTTTTTTGGGAAGTAACAGCTCGATGATTAAATATTTTTACGAAATGCTTTAACAATAGAGTTAAAAATACTCATTCTGATGACTTTGGTTTGCGCTAAAGTATAATTTTTCTGTCATTAGCAGGTTGACAAGAGTGTTCAGGGCGGCGACATATTGTAGAAGAAAATTGCTAGTGCTGTGCACATAGCATTCTTCACACCGAATGTATCTACGTACTGTAGATGACTGCGTCGATATTTCGTTTCTTGGTAAGTAACAGCTCGATGATTAAATATTTTTACGAAATGCTTTAACAATAGAGATAAAAATACTCATTCTGATGACTTTGGTTTGCGCTAAAGTATAATTTTTCTGTCATTAGCAGGTTGACAAGAGTGTTAAGGGCGGCGACATATTGCAGAAGAAAATTGCTAGTGCTGTGCACATAGCATTCTTCACACCGAATGTATCTACGTACTGTAGATGACTGCGTCGATATTTCGTTTTTTGGGAAGTAACAGCTCGATGATTAAATATTTTTATGTTATGCTTTAACATTAGGGTTAAAAATACTCATTCTGGAGACTTTGGTTTGCGCTAAAGTATAATTTTTCTGTCATTAGCAGGTTGAGAAGAGTGTTAAGGGCGGCGACATATTGTAGAGGAAAATTGCGAGTGCTGTGCACATAGCATTCTTCACACCGAATGTATCTACGTACTGTAGATGACTGCGTCGATATTTCGTTTTTTGGTAAGTAACAGCTCGATGATTAAATATTTTTATGTTATGCTTTAACATTAGGGTTAAAAATACTCATTCTGGAGACTTTGGTTTGCGCTAAAGTATAATTTTTCTGTCATTAGCAGGTTGACAAGAGTGTTAAGGGCGGCGACATATTGTAGAAGAAAATTGCTAGTGCTGTGCACATAGCATTCTTCAAACCGAATGTATCTACGTACTGTAGATGACTGCGTCGATATTTCGTTTTTTGGTAAGTAACAGCTCGATGATTAAATATTTTTATGTTATGCTTTAACATTAGGGTTAAAAATACTCATTCTCGAGACTTTGGTTTGCGCTAAAGTATAATTTTTCTGTCATTAGCAGGTTGACAAGAATGTTAAGGGCGGCGACATATTGCAGAAGAAAATTGCTAGTGCTGTGCACATAGCATTCTTCACACCGAATGTATCTACGTACTGTAGATGACTGCGTCGATATTTCGTTTTTTGGGAAGTAACAGCTCGATGTTTAAATATTTTTATGTTATGCTTTAACATTAGGGTTAAAAATACTCATTCTGGAGACTTTGGTTTGCGCTAAAGTATAATTTTTCTGTCATTAGCAGTTTGACAAGAGTGTTAAATTGCGGCGACATATTGTAGAAGAAAATTGCTAGTGTTGTGCACATAGCATTCTTCACACCGAATGTATCTACGTACTGTAGATGACTGCGTCGATATTTCGTTTTTTGGTAAGTAACAGCTCGATGATCAAATATTTTTACGAAATGCTTTAACAATAGAGATAAAAATACTCATTCTGATGACTTTGGTTTGCGCTGAAGTATAATTTTTCTGTCATTAGCAGGTTGACAAGAGTGTTAAGGGCGGCGACATATTGCAGAAGAAAATTGCTAGTGCTGTGCACATAGCATTCTTCACACCGAATGTATCTACGTACTGTAGATGACTGCGTCGATATTTCGTTTTTTGGGAAGTAACAACTCGATGATTAAATATTTTTATGTTATGCTTTAACATTAGGGTTAAAAATACTCATTCTGGAGACTTTGGTTTGCGCTAAAGTATAATTCTTCTGTCATTAGCAGGTTGACAAGAGTGTTAAGGGCGGCGACATATTGTAGAAGAAAATTGCTAGTGCTGTGCACATAGCATTCTTCACACCGAATGTATCTACGTACTGTAGATGACAGCGTCGATATTTCGTTTTTTGGTAAGTAACTGCTCGATGATTAAATATTTTTATGTTATGCTTTAACATTAGGGTTAAAAATACTCATTCTCGAGACTTTGGTTTGCGCTAAAGTATAATTTTTCTGTCATTAGCAGGTTGACAAGAGTGTTAAGGGCGGCGACATATTGTAGAAGATAATTGCTAGTGCTGTGCACATAGCATTCTTCACACCGAATGTATCTACGTACTGTAGATGACTGCGTCGATATTTCGTTTTTTGGTAAGTAACAGCTCGATGATTAAATATTTTTATGTTATGCTTTAACATTAGGGTTAAAAATACTCATTCTCGAGACTTTGGTTTGCGCTAAAGTATAATTTTTCTGTCATTAGCAGGTTGACAAGAATGTTAAGGGCGGCGACATATTGCAGAAGAATATTGCTAGTGCTGTGCACATAGCATTCTTCACACCGAATGTATCTACGTACTGTAGATGACTGCGTCGATATTTCGTTTTTTGGGAAGTAACAGCTCGATGATTAAATATTTTTATGTTATGCTTTAACATTAGGGTTAAAAATACTCATTCTGGAGGCTTTCGTTTGCGCTAAAGTATAATTTTTCTGTCATTAGCAGGTTGACAAGAGTGTTAAGGGCGGCGACATATTGTAGAAGGAAATCGCAAGTGCTGTGCACATAGCATTCTTCACACCGAATGTATCTACGTACTGTAGATGATTGCGTCGATATTTCGTTTTTTGGTAAGTAACAGCTCGATGATTAAATATTTTTATGTTATGCTTTAACAATAGAGATAAAAATACTCATTCTGATGACTTTGGTTTGCGCTAAAGTATAATTTTTCTGTCATTAGCAGGTTGACAAGAGTGTTAAGAGCGGCGACATATTGCAGAAGAAAATTGCTAGTGCTGTGCACATAGCATTCTTCACACCGAATGTATCTACGTACTGTAGATGACTGCGTCGATATTTCGTTTTTTGGGAAGTAACAGCTCGATGATTAAATATTTTTATGTTATGCTTTAACATTAGGGTTAAAAATACTCATTCTGGAGGCTTTCGTTTGCGCTAAAGTATAATTTTTCTGTCATTAGCAGGTTGACAAGAGTGTTAAGGGCGGCGACATATTGTAGAAGAAAATTGCTAGTGCTGTGCACATAGCATTCTTCACACCGAATGTATCTACGTACTGTAGATGACTGCGTCGATATTTCGTTTTTTGGTAAGTAACAGCTCGATGATTAAATATTTTTATGTTATGCTTTAACATTAGGGTTAAAAATACTCATTCTGGAGACTTTGGTTTGCGCTAAAGTATAATTTTTCTGTCATTAGCAGGTTGACAAGAGTGTTAAGGGCGGCGACATATTGTAGAAGAAAATTGCTAGTGCTGTGCACATAGCATTCTTCACACCGAAAGTATCTACGTGTTGTAGATGACTGCGTCGATATTTCGTTTTTTGGTAAGTAACAGCTCGATGATTAAATATTTTTATGTTATGCTTTAACATTAGGGTTAAAAATACTCATTCTGGAGAGTTTGGTTTGCGCTAAAGTATAATTTTTCTGTCATTAGCAGGTTGACAAGAGTGTTAAGGGCGGCGACATATTGTAGAAGAAAATTGCTAGTGCTGTGCACATAGCATTCTTCACACCGAATGTATCTACGTACTGTAGATGACTGCGTCGATATTTCGTTTTTTGGGAAGTAACAGCTCGATGATTAAATATTTTTACGAAATGCTTTAACAATAGAGATAAAAATACTCATTCTGATGACTTTGGTTTGCGCTAAAGTATAATTTTTCTGTCATTAGCAGGTTGACAAGAGTGTTAAGGGTGGCGACATATTGTAGAAGAAAATTGCTAGTGCTGTGCACATAGCATTCTTCACACCGAATGTATCTACGTACTGTAGATGTCTGCGTCGATATTTCGTTTTTTGGTAAGTAACAGCTCGATGATTAAATATTTTTACGAAATGCTTTAACAATAGAGATAAAAATACTCATTCTGATGACTTTGGTTTGCGCTAAAGTATAATTTTTCTGTCATTAGCAGGTTGACAAGAGTGTTAAGGGCGGCGACATATTGTAGAAGAAAATTGCTAGTGCTGTGCACATAGCATTCTTCACGCCGAATGTATCTACGTACTGTAGATGACTGCGTCGATATTTCGTTTTTTGGTAAGTAACAGCTCGATGATTAAATATTTTTATGTTATGCTTTAACATTAGGGTTAAAAATACTCAATCTGGAGACTTTGGTTTGCGCTAAAGTATAATTTTTCTGTCATTAGCAGGTTGACAAGAGTGTTAAGGGCGGCGACATATTGTAGAAGAAAATTGCTAGTGCTGTGCACATAGCATTCTTCACACCGAATGTATCTACGTACTGTAGATGACTGCGTCGATATTTCGTTTTTTGGTAAGTAACAGCTCGATGATTAAATATTTTTATGTTATACTTTAACATTAGGGTTAAAAATACTCATTCTGGAGACTTTGGTTTGTGCTAAAGTATAATTTTTCTGTCATTAGCAGGTTGACAAGAGTGTTAAGGGCGGCGACATATTGTAGAAGAAAATTGCTAGTGCTGTGCACATAGCATTCTTCACACCGAATGTATCTACGTACTGTAGATGACTGCGTCGATATTTCGTTTTTTGGGAAGTAACAGCTCGATGATTAAATATTTTTATGTTATGCTTTAACATTAGGGTTAAAAATACTCATTCTGATGACTTTGGTTTGCGCTAAAGTATAATTTTTCTGTCATTAGCAGGTTGACAAGAGTGTTAAGGGCGGCGACATATTGTAGAAGAAAATTGCTAGTGCTGTGCACATAGCATTCTTCACACCGAATGTATCTACGTACTGTAGATGTCTGCGTCGATATTTCGTTTTTTGGTAAGTAACAGCTCGATGATTAAATATTTTTACGAAATGCTTTAACAATAGAGATAAAAATACTCATTCTGATGACTTTGGTTTGCGCTAAAGTATAATTTTTCTGTCATTAGCAGGTTGACAAGAGTGTTCAGGGCGGCGACATATTGTAGAAGAAAATTGCTAGTGCTGTGCACATAGCATTCTTCACACCGAATGTATCTACGTACTGTAGATGACTGCGTCGATATTTCGTTTCTTGGTAAGTAACAGCTCGATGATTAAATATTTTTACGAAATGCTTTAACAATAGAGATAAAAATACTCATTCTGATGACTTTGGTTTGCGCTAAAGTATAATTTTTCTGTCATTAGCAGGTTGACAAGAGTGTTAAGGGCGGCGACATATTGCAGAAGAAAATTGCTAGTGCTGTGCACATAGCATTCTTCACACCGAATGTATCTACGTACTATAGATGACTGCGTCGATATTTCGTTTTTTGGGAAGTAACAGCTCGATGATTAAATATTTTTATGTTATGCTTTAACATTAGGGTTAAAAATACTCATTCTGGAGACTTTGGTTTGCGCTAAAGTATAATTTTTCTGTCATTAGCAGGTTGAGAAGAGTGTTAAGGGCGGCGACATATTGTAGAGGAAAATTGCGAGTGCTGTGCACATAGCATTCTTCACACCGAATGTATCTACGTACTGTAGATGACTGCGTCGATATTTCGTTTTTTGGTAAGTAACAGCTCGATGATTAAATATTATGATGTTATGCTTTAACATTAGGGTTAAAAATACTCATTCTGGAGACTTTGGTTTGCGCTAAAGTATAATTTTTCTGTCATTAGCAGGTTGACAAGAGTGTTAAGGGCGGCGACATATTGTAGAAGAAAATTGCTAGTGCTGTGCACATAGCATTCTTCACACCGAATGTATCTACGTACTGTAGATGACTGCGTCGATATTTCGTTTTTTGGTAAGTAACAGCTCGATGATTAAATATTTTTATGTTATGCTTTAACATTAGGGTTAAAAATACTCATTCTCGAGACTTTGGTTTGCGCTAAAGTATAATTTTTCTGTCATTAGCAGGTTGACAAGAATGTTAAGGGCGGCGACATATTGCAGAAGAAAATTGCTAGTGCTGTGCACATAGCATTCTTCACACCGAATGTATCTACGTACTGTAGATGACTGCGTCGATATTTCGTTTTTTGGGAAGTAACAGCTCGATGTTTAAATATTTTTATGTTATGCTTTAACATTAGGGTTAAAAATACTCATTCTGGAGACTTTGGTTTGCGCTAAAGTATAATTTTTCTGTCATTAGCAGTTTGACAAGAGTGTTAAATTGCGGCGACATATTGTAGAAGAAAATTGCAAGTGTTGTGCACATAGCATTCTTCACACCGAATGTATCTACGTACTGTAGATGACTGCGTCGATATTTCGTTTTTTGGTAAGTAACAGCTCGATGATTAAATATTTTGATGTTATGCTTTAACATTAGGGTTAAAAATACTCATTCTGGAGACTTTGGTTTGCGCTAAAGTATAATTTTTCTGTCATTAGCAGGTTGACAAGAGTGTTAAGGGCGGCGACATATTGTAGAAGAAAATTGCTAGTGCTGTGCACATAGCATTCTTCACACCGAATGTATCTACGTACTGTAGATGACTGCGTCGATATTTCGTTTTTTGGTAAGTAACAGCTCGATGATTAAATATTTTTATGTTATACTTTAACATTAGGGTTAAAAATACTCATTCTGGAGACTTTGGTTTGTGCTAAAGTATAATTTTTCTGTCATTAGCAGGTTGACAAGAGTGTTAAGGGCGGCGACATATTGTAGAAGAAAATTGCTAGTGCTGTGCACATAGCATTCTTCACACCGAATGTATCTACGTACTGTAGATGACTGCGTCGATATTTCGTTTTTTGGGAAGTAACAGCTCGATGATTAAATATTTTTATGTTATGCTTTAACATTAGGGTTAAAAATACTCATTCTGGAGACTTTGGTTTGCGCTAAAGTATAATTTTTCTGTCATTAGCAGGTTGACAAGAGTGTTAAGGGCGGCGACATATTGTAGAAGAAAATTGCTAGTGCTGTGCACATAGCATTCTTCACACCGAAAGTATCTACGTGTTGTAGATGACTGCGTCGATATTTCGTTTTTTGGGAAGTAACAGCTCGATGATTAAATATTTTTACGAAATGCTTTAACAATAGAGATAAAAATACTCATTCTGATGACTTTGGTTTGCGCTAAAGTATAATTTTTCTGTCATTAGCAGGTTGACAAGAGTGTTAAGGGCGGCGACATATTGTAGAAGAAAATTGCTAGTGCTGTGCACATAGCATTCTTCACGCCGAATGTATCTACGTACTGTAGATGACTGCGTCGATATTTCGTTTTTTGGTAAGTAACAGCTCGATGATTAAATATTTTTATGTTATGCTTTAACATTAGGGTTAAAAATACTCAATCTGGAGACTTTGGTTTGCGCTAAAGTATAATTTTTCTGTCATTAGCAGGTTGACAAGAGTGTTAAGGGCGGCGACATATTGTAGAAGAAAATTGCTAGTGCTGTGCACATAGCATTCTTCACACCGAATGTATCTACGTACTGTAGATGACTGCGTCGATATTTCGTTTTTTGGTAAGTAACAGCTCGATGATTAAATATTTTTATGTTATACTTTAACATTAGGGTTAAAAATACTCATTCTGGAGACTTTGGTTTGTGCTAAAGTATAATTTTTCTGTCATTAGCAGGTTGACAAGAGTGTTAAGGGCGGCGACATATTGTAGAAGAAAATTGCTAGTGCTGTGCACATAGCATTCTTCACACCGAATGTATCTACGTACTGTAGATGACTGCGTCGATATTTCGTTTTTTGGGAAGTAACAGCTCGATGATTAAATATTTTTACGAAATGCTTTAACAATAGAGATAAAAATACTCATTCTGATGACTTTGGTTTGCGCTAAAGTATAATTTTTCTGTCATTAGCAGGTTGACAAGAGTGTTAAGGGCGGCGACATATTGTAGAAGAAAATTGCTAGTGCTGTGCACATAGCATTCTTCACACCGAATGTATCTACGTACTGTAGATGTCTGCGTCGATATTTCGTTTTTTGGTAAGTAACAGCTCGATGATTAAATATTTTTACGAAATGCTTTAACAATAGAGATAAAAATACTCATTCTGATGACTTTGGTTTGCGCTAAAGTATAATTTTTCTGTCATTAGCAGGTTGACAAGAGTGTTCAGGGCGGCGACATATTGTAGAAGAAAATTGCTAGTGCTGTGCACATAGCATTCTTCACACCGAATGTATCTACGTACTGTAGATGACTGCGTCGATATTTCGTTTCTTGGTAAGTAACAGCTCGATGATTAAATATTTTTACGAAATGCTTTAACAATAGAGATAAAAATACTCATTCTGATGACTTTGGTTTGCGCTAAAGTATAATTTTTCTGTCATTAGCAGGTTGACAAGAGTGTTAAGGGCGGCGACATATTGCAGAAGAAAATTGCTAGTGCTGTGCACATAGCATTCTTCACACCGAATGTATCTACGTACTATAGATGACTGCGTCGATATTTCGTTTTTTGGGAAGTAACAGCTCGATGATTAAATATTTTTATGTTATGCTTTAACATTAGGGTTAAAAATACTCATTCTGGAGACTTTGGTTTGCGCTAAAGTATAATTTTTCTGTCATTAGCAGGTTGAGAAGAGTGTTAAGGGCGGCGACATATTGTAGAGGAAAATTGCGAGTGCTGTGCACATAGCATTCTTCACACCGAATGTATCTACGTACTGTAGATGACTGCGTCGATATTTCGTTTTTTGGTAAGTAACAGCTCGATGATTAAATATTTTGATGTTATGCTTTAACATTAGGGTTAAAAATACTCATTCTGGAGACTTTGGTTTGCGCTAAAGTATAATTTTTCTGTCATTAGCAGGTTGACAAGAGTGTTAAGGGCGGCGACATATTGTAGAAGAAAATTGCTAGTGCTGTGCACATAGCATTCTTCACACCGAATGTATCTACGTACTGTAGATGACTGCGTCGATATTTCGTTTTTTGGTAAGTAACAGCTCGATGATTAAATATTTTTATGTTATGCTTTAACATTAGGGTTAAAAATACTCATTCTCGAGACTTTGGTTTGCGCTAAAGTATAATTTTTCTGTCATTAGCAGGTTGACAAGAATGTTAAGGGCGGCGACATATTGCAGAAGAAAATTGCTAGTGCTGTGCACATAGCATTCTTCACACCGAATGTATCTACGTACTGTAGATGACTGCGTCGATATTTCGTTTTTTGGGAAGTAACAGCTCGATGTTTAAATATTTTTATGTTATGCTTTAACATTAGGGTTAAAAATACTCATTCTGGAGACTTTGGTTTGCGCTAAAGTATAATTTTTCTGTCATTAGCAGTTTGACAAGAGTGTTAAATTGCGGCGACATATTGTAGAAGAAAATTGCAAGTGTTGTGCACATAGCATTCTTCACACCGAATGTATCTACGTACTGTAGATGACTGCGTCGATATTTCGTTTTTTGGTAAGTAACAGCTCGATGATTAAATATTTTGATGTTATGCTTTAACATTAGGGTTAAAAATACTCATTCTGGAGACTTTGGTTTGCGCTAAAGTATAATTTTTCTGTCATTAGCAGGTTGACAAGAGTGTTAAGGGCGGCGACATATTGTAGAAGAAAATTGCTAGTGCTGTGCACATAGCATTCTTCACACCGAATGTATCTACGTACTGTAGATGACTGCGTCGATATTTCGTTTTTTGGTAAGTAACAGCTCGATGATTAAATATTTTTATGTTATACTTTAACATTAGGGTTAAAAATACTCATTCTGGAGACTTTGGTTTGTGCTAAAGTATAATTTTTCTGTCATTAGCAGGTTGACAAGAGTGTTAAGGGCGGCGACATATTGTAGAAGAAAATTGCTAGTGCTGTGCACATAGCATTCTTCACACCGAATGTATCTACGTACTGTAGATGACTGCGTCGATATTTCGTTTTTTGGGAAGTAACAGCTCGATGATTAAATATTTTTATGTTATGCTTTAACATTAGGGTTAAAAATACTCATTCTGGAGACTTTGGTTTGCGCTAAAGTATAATTTTTCTGTCATTAGCAGGTTGACAAGAGTGTTAAGGGCGGCGACATATTGTAGAAGAAAATTGCTAGTGCTGTGCACATAGCATTCTTCACACCGAAAGTATCTACGTGTTGTAGATGACTGCGTCGATATTTCGTTTTTTGGGAAGTAACAGCTCGATGATTAAATATTTTTACGAAATGCTTTAACAATAGAGATAAAAATACTCATTCTGATGACTTTGGTTTGCGCTAAAGTATAATTTTTCTGTCATTAGCAGGTTGACAAGAGTGTTAAGGGCGGCGACATATTGTAGAAGAAAATTGCTAGTGCTGTGCACATAGCATTCTTCACGCCGAATGTATCTACGTACTGTAGATGACTGCGTCGATATTTCGTTTTTTGGTAAGTAACAGCTCGATGATTAAATATTTTTATGTTATGCTTTAACATTAGGGTTAAAAATACTCATTCTGGAGACTTTGGTTTGCGCTAAAGTATAATTTTTCTGTCATTAGCAGGTTGACAAGAGTGTTAAGGGCGGCGACATATTGTAGAAGAAAATTGCTAGTGCTGTGCACATAGCATTCTTCACACCGAATGTATCTACGTACTGTAGATGACTGCGTCGATATTTCGTTTTTTGGTAAGTAACAGCTCGATGATTAAATATTTTTATGTTATACTTTAACATTAGGGTTAAAAATACTCATTCTGGTGACTTTGGTTTGTGCTAAAGTATAATTTTTCTGTCATTAGCAGGTTGACAAGAGTGTTAAGGGCGGCGACATATTGTAGAAGAAAATTGCTAGTGCTGTGCACATAGCATTCTTCACACCGAATGTATCTACGTACTGTAGATGACTGCGTCGATATTTCGTTTTTTGGGAAGTAACAGCTCGATGATTAAATATTTTTACGAAATGCTTTAACAATAGAGATAAAAATACTCATTCTGATGACTTTGGTTTGCGCTAAAGTATAATTTTTCTGTCATTAGCAGGTTGACAAGAGTGTTAAGGGCGGCGACATATTGTAGAAGAAAATTGCTAGTGCTGTGCACATAGCATTCTTCACACCGAATGTATCTACGTACTGTAGATGTCTGCGTCGATATTTCGTTTTTTGGTAAGTAACAGCTCGATGATTAAATATTTTTACGAAATGCTTTAACAATAGAGATAAAAATACTCATTCTGATGACTTTGGTTTGCGCTAAAGTATAATTTTTCTATCATTAGCAGGTTGACAAGAGTGTTCAGGGCGGCGACATATTGTAGAAGAAAATTGCTAGTGCTGTGCACATAGCATTCTTCACACCGAATGTATCTACGTACTGTAGATGACTGCGTCGATATTTCGTTTCTTGGTAAGTAACAGCTCGATGATTAAATATTTTTACGAAATGCTTTAACAATAGAGATAAAAATACTCATTCTGATGACTTTGGTTTGCGCTAAAGTATAATTTTTCTGTCATTAGCAGGTTGACAAGAGTGTTAAGGGCGGCGACATATTGCAGAAGAAAATTGCTAGTGCTGTGCACATAGCATTCTTCACACCGAATGTATCTACGTACTATAGATGACTGCGTCGATATTTCGTTTTTTGGGAAGTAACAGCTCGATGATTAAATATTTTTATGTTATGCTTTAACATTAGGGTTAAAAATACTCATTCTGGAGACTTTGGTTTGCGCTAAAGTATAATTTTTCTGTCATTAGCAGGTTGAGAAGAGTGTTAAGGGCGGCGACATATTGTAGAGGAAAATTGCGAGTGCTGTGCACATAGCATTCTTCACACCGAATGTATCTACGTACTGTAGATGACTGCGTCGATATTTCGTTTTTTGGTAAGTAACAGCTCGATGATTAAATATTTTTATGTTATGCTTTAACATTAGGGTTAAAAATACTCATTCTGGAGACTTTGGTTTGCGCTAAAGTATATTTTTTCTGTCATTAGCAGGTTGACAAGAGTGTTAAGGGCGGCGACATATTGTAGAAGAAAATTGCTAGTGCTGTGCACATAGCATTCTTCTCACCGAATGTATCTACGTACTGTAGATGACTGCGTCGATATTTCGTTTTTTGGGAAGTAACAGCTCGATGTTTAAATATTTTTATGTTATGCTTTAACATTAGGGTTAAAAATACTCATTCTGGAGACTTTGGTTTGCGCTAAAGTATAATTTTCCTGTCATTAGCAGTTTGACAAGAGTGTTAAATTGCGGCGACATATTGTAGAAGAAAATTGCAAGTGTTGTGCACATAGCATTCTTCACACCGAATGTATCTACGTACTGTAGATGACTGCGTCGATATTTCGTTTTTTGGTAAGTAACAGCTCGATGATTAAATATTTTGATGTTATGCTTTAACATTAGGGTTAAAAATACTCATTCTGGAGACTTTGGTTTGCGCTAAAGTATAATTTTTCTGTCATTAGCAGGTTGACAAGAGTGTTAAGGGCGGCGACATATTGTAGAAGAAAATTGCTAGTGCTGTGCACATAGCATTCTTCACACCGAATGTATCTACGTACTGTAGATGACTGCGTCGATATTTCGTTTTTTGGTAAGTAACAGCTCGATGATTAAATATTTTTATGTTATGCTTTAACATTAGGGTTAAAAATACTCATTCTGGAGACTTTGGTTTGCGCTAAAGTATAATTTTTCTGTCATTAGCAGGTTGACAAGAGTGTTAAGGGCGGCGACATATTGTAGAAGAAAATTGCTAGTGCTGTGCACATAGCATTCTTCACACCGAATGTATCTACGTACTGTAGATGAATGCGTCGATATTTCGTTTTTTGGTAAGTAACAGCTCGATGATTAAATATTTTTATGTTATGCTTTAACATTAGGGTTAAAAATACTCATTCTGGAGACTTTGGTTTGCGCTAAAGTATAATTTTTCTGTCATTAGCAGTTTCACAAGAGTGTTAAATTGCGGCGACATATTGTAGAAGAAAATTGCTAGTGTTGTGCACATAGCATTCTTCACACCGAATGTATCTACGTACTGTAGATGACTGCGTCGATATTTCGTTTTTTGGTAAGTAACAGCTCGATGATTAAATATTTTTATGTTATGCTTTAACATTAGGGTTAAAAATACTCATTCTGGAGACTTTGGTTTGCGCTGAAGTATAATTTTTCTGTCATTAGCAGGTTGACAAGAGTGTTAAGGGCGGCGACATATTGCCGAAGAAAATTGCTAGTGCTGTGCACACAGCATTCTTCACACCGAATGTATCTACGTACTGTAGATGACTGCGTCGATATTTCGTTTTTTGGGAAGTAACAGCTCGATGATTAAATATTTTTATGTTATGCTTTAACTTTAGGGTTAAAAATACTCATTCTGGAGACTTTGGTTTGCGCTAAAGTATAATTTTTCTGTCATTAGCAGGTTGACAAGAGTGTTAAGGGCGGCGACATATTGTAGAAGAAAATTGCTAGTGCTGTGCACATAGCATTCTTCACACCGAATGTATCTACGTACTGTAGATGACTGCGTCGATATTTCGTTTTTTGGTAAGTAACAGCTCGATGATTAAATATTTTTATGTTATGCTTTAACATTAGGGTTAAAAATACTCATTCTGGAGACTTTGGTTTGCGCTAAAGTATAATTTTTCTGTCATTAGCAGGTTGACAAGAGTGTTAAGGGCGGCGACATACTGTAGAAGAAAATTGCTAGTGCTGTGCACATAGCATTCTTCACACCGAATGTATCTACGTACTGTAGATGACTGCGTCGATATTTCGTTTTTTGGTAAGTAACAGCTCGATGATTAAATATATTTATGTTATGCTTTAACATTAGGGTTAAAAATACTCATTCTGGAGACTTTGGTTTGCGCTAAAGTATAATTTTTCTGTCATTAGCAGGTTGGCAAGAGTGTTAAGGGCGGCGACATATTGTAGAAGAAAATTGCTAGTGCTGTGCACATAGCATTCTTCACACCGAATGTATCTACGTACTGTAGATGACTGCGTCGATATTTCGTTTTTTGGTAAGTAACAGCTCGATGATTAAATATTTTTATGTTATGCTTTAACATTAGGGTTAAAAATACTCATTCTGGAGACTTTGGTTTGCGCTAAAGTATAATTTTTCTGTCATTAGCAGTTTGACAAGAGTGTTAAATTGCGGCGACATATTGTAGAAGAAAATTGCTAGTGTTGTGCACATAGCATTCTTCACACCGAATGTATCTACGTACTGTAGATGACTGCGTCGATATTTCGTTTTTTGGTAAGTAACAGCTCGATGATTAAATATTTTTACGAAATGCTTTAACAATAGAGATAAAAATACTCATTCTGATGACTTTGGTTTGCGCTAAAGTATAATTTTTCTGTCATTAGCAGGTTGGCAAGAGTGTTAAGGGCGGCGACATATTGCAGAAGAAAATTGCTAGTGCTGTGCACATAGCATTCTTCACACCGAATGTATCTACGTACTGTAGATGACTGCGTCGATATTTCGTTTTTTGGGAAGTAACAGCTCGATGATTAAATATTTTTATGTTATGCTTTAACATTAGGGTTAAAAATACTCATTCTGGAGACTTTGGTTTGCGCTAAAGTATAATTTTTCTGTCATTAGCAGGTTGACAAGAGTGTTAAGGGCGGCGACATATTGTAGAAGAAAATTGCTAGTGCTGTGCACATAGCATTCTTCACACCGAATGTATCTACGTACTGTAGATGACTGCGTCGATATTTCGTTTATTGGGAAGTAACAGCTCGATGATTAAATATTTTTATGTTATGCTTTAACATTAGGGTTAAAAATACTCATTCTGGAGACTTTGGTTTGCGGTAAAGTATAATTTTTCTGTCATTAGCAGGTTGACAAGAGTGTTAAGGGCGGCGACATATTGTAGAAGAAAATTGCTAGTGCTGTGCACATAGCATTCTTCACACCGAATGTATCTACGTACTGTAGATGACTGCGTCGATATTTCGTTTTTTGGTAAGTAACAGCTCGAAGATTAAATACTTTTATGTTATGCTTTAACATTAGGGTTAAAAATACTCATTCTCGAGACTTTGGTTTGCGCTAAAGTATAATTTTTCTGTCATTAGCAGGTTGACAAGAATGTTAAGGGCGGCGACATATTGCAGAAGAAAATTGCTAGTGCTGTGCACATAGCATTCTTCACACCGAATGTATCTACGTACTGCAGATGACTGCGTCGATATTTCGTTTTTTGGTAAGTAACAGCTCGATGATTAAATATTTTTATGTTATGCTTTAACAATAGAGATAAAAATACTCATTCTGATGACTTTGGTTTGCGCTAAAGTATAATTTTTCTGTCATTAGCAGGTTGACAAGAGTGTTAAGAGCGGCGACATATTGCAGAAGAAAATTGCTAGTGCTGTGCACATAGCATTCTTCACACCGAATGTATCTACGTACTGTAGATGACTGCGTCGATATTTTGTTTTTTGGTAAGTAACAGCTCGATGATTAAATATTTTTATGTTATGCTTTAACATTAGGGTTAAAAATACTCATTCTGGAGACTTTGGTTTGCGCTAAAGTATAATTTTTCTGTCATTAGCAGGTTGCCAAGAGTGTTAAGGGCGGCGACATATTGTAGAAGAAAATTGCTAGTGCTGTGCACATAGCATTCTTCACACCGAATGTATCTACGTACTGTAGATGACTGCGTCGATATTTCGTTTTTTGGTAAGTAACAGCTCGATGATTAAATATTTTTATGTTATGCTTTAACATTAGTGTTAAAAATACTCATTCTGGAGACTTTGGTTTGCGCTAAAGTATAATTTTTCTGTCATTAGCAGGTTGACAAGAGTGTTAAGGGCGGCGACATATTGTAGAAGAAAATTGCTAGTGCTGTGCACATAGCATTCTTCACACCGAATGTATCTACGTACTGTAGATGACTGCGTCGATATTTCGTTTTTTGGGAAGTAACAGCTCGATGATTAAATATTTTTATGTTATGCTTTATCATTAGGGTTAAAAATACTCATTCTCGAGACTTTGGTTTGCGCTAAAGTATAATTTTTCTGTCATTAGCAGGTTGACAAGAGTGTTAAGGGCGGCGACATATTGTAGAAGAAAATTGCTAGTGCTGTGCACATAGCATTCTTCACACCGAATGTATCTACGTACTGTAGATGACTGCGTCGATATTTCGTTTTTTGGTAAGTAACAGCTCGATGATTAAATATTTTTATGTTATGCTTTAACATTAGTGTTAAAAATACTCATTCTGGAGACTTTGGTTTGCGCTAAAGTATAATTTTTCTGTCATTAGCAGGTTGACAAGAGTGTTAAGGGCGGCGACATATTGTAGAAGAAAATTGCTAGTGCTGTGCACATAGCATTCTTCACACCGAATGTATCTACGTACTGTAGATGACTGCGTCGATATTTCGTTTTTTGGTAAGTAACAGCTCGATGATTAAATATTTTTATGTTATGCTTTAACATTAGGGTTAAAAATACTCATTCTCGAGACTTTGGTTTGCGCTAAAGTATAATTTTTCTGTCATTAGCAGTTTCACAAGAGTGTTAAATTGCAGCGACATATTGTAGAAGAAAATTGCTAGTGTTGTGCACATAGCATTCTTCACACCGAAGGTATCTACGTACTGTAGATGACTGCGTCGATATTTCGTTTTTTGGTAAGTAACAGCTCGATGATTAAATATTTTTACGAAATGCTTTAACAATAGAGTTAAAAATACTCATTCTGATGACTTTGGTTTGCGCTAAAGTATAATTTTTCTGTCATTAGCAGGTTGACAAGAGTGTTAAGGGCGGCGACATATTGCAGAAGAAAATTGCTAGTGCTGTGCACATAGCATTCTTCACACCGAATGTATCTACGTACTGTAGATGACTGCGTCGATATTTCGTTTATTGGAAGTAACATCTCGATGATTAAATATTTTTATGTTATGCTTTAACATTAGTGTTAAAAATACTCATTCTGGAGACTTTGGTTTGCGCTAAAGTATAATTTTTCTGTCATTAGCAGGTTGACAAGAGTGTTAAGGGCGGCGACATATTGTAGAAGAAAATTGCTAGTGCTGTGCACATAGCATTCTTCACACCGAATGTATCTACGTACTGTAGTTGACTGCGTCGATATTTCGTTTTTTGGTAAGTAACAGCTCGATGATTAAATATTTTTATGTTATGCTTTAACATTAGGGTTAAAAATACTCATACTGGAGACTTTGGTTTGCGCTAAAGTATAATTTTTCTGTCATTAGCAGGTTGACAAGAGTCTTAAGAACGGCGACATATTGTAGAAGAAAATTGCTAGTGCTGTGCACATAGCATTCTTCACACCGAATGTATCTACGTACTGTAGATGACTGCGTCGATATTTCGTTTTTTGGTAAGTAACAGCTCGATGATTAAATATTTTTATGTTATGCTTTAACATTAGGGTTAAAAATACTCATTCTGGAGACTTTGGTTTGCGCTAAAGTATAATTTTTCTGTCATTAGCAGGTTGACAAGAGTGTTAAGGGCGGCGACATATTGCAGAAGAAAATTGCTAGTGCTGTGCACATAGCATTCTTCACACCGAATGTATCTACGTACTGTAGATGACTGCGTCGATATTTCGTTTTTTGGTAAGTAACAGCTCGATGATTAAATATTTTTATGTTATGCTTTAACATTAGTGTTAAAAATACTCATTCTGGAGTCTTTGGTTTGCGCTAAAGTATAATTTTTCTGTCATTAGCAGGTTGACAAGTGTGTTAAGGGCGGCGACATATTGTAGAAGAAAATTGCTAGTGCTGTGCACATAGCATTCTTCACACCGAATGTATCTACGTACTGTAGATGACTGCGTCGATATTTCGTTTTTTGGTAAGTAACAGCTCGATGATTAAATATTTTTATGTTATGCTTTAACATTAGGGTTAAAAATACTCATTCTGGAGACTTTGGTTTGCGGTAAAGTATAATTTTTCTGTCATTAGCAGGTTGACAAGAGTGTTAAGGGCGGCGACATATTGTAGAAGAAAATTGCTAGTGCTGTGCACATAGCATTCTTCACACCGAATGTATCTACGTACTGTAGATGACTGCGTCGATATTTCGTTTATTGGGAAGTAACAGCTCGATGATTAAATATTTTTATGTTATGCTTTAACATTAGGGTTAAAAATACTCATTCTGGAGACTTTGGTTTGCGGTAAAGTATAATTTTTCTGTCATTAGCAGGTTGACAAGAGTGTTAAGGGCGGCGACATATTGTAGAAGAAAATTGCTAGTGCTGTGCACATAGCATTCTTCACACCGAATGTATCTACGTACTGTAGATGACTGCGTCGATATTTCGTTTTTAGGTAAGTAACAGCTCGATGATTAAATACTTTTATGTTATGCTTTAACATTAGGGTTAAAAATACTCATTCTCGAGACTTTGGTTTGCGCTAAAGTATAATTTTTCTGTCATTAGCAGGTTGACAAGAATGTTAAGGGCGGCGACATATTGCAGAAGAAAATTGCTAGTGCTGTGCACATAGCATTCTTCACACCGAATGTATCTACGTACTGTAGATGACTGCGTCGATATTTCGTTTTTTGGTAAGTAACAGCTCGATGATTAAATATTTTTATGTTATGCTTTAACAATAGAGATAAAAATACTCATTCTGATGACTTTGGTTTGCGCTAAAGTATAATTTTTCTGTCATTAGCAGGTTGACAAGAGTGTTAAGAGCGGCGACATATTGCAGAAGAAAATTGCTAGTGCTGTGCACATAGCATTCTTCACACCGAATGTATCTACGTACTGTAGATGACTGCGTCGATATTTCGTTTTTTGGGAAGTAACAGCTCGATGATTAAATATTTTTACGAAATGCTTTAACAATAGAGATAAAAATACTCATTCTGATGACTTTGGTTTGCGCTAAAGTATAATTTTTCTGTCATTAGCAGGTTGACAAGAGTGTTAAGGGCGGCGACATATTGTAGAAGAAAATTGCTAGTGCTGTGCACATAGCATTCTTCACACCGAATGTATCTACGTACTGTAGATGACTGCGTCGATATTTCGTTTTTTGGTAAGTAACAGCTCGATGATCAAATATTTTTATGTTATGCTTTAACATTAGGGTTAAAAATACTCATTCTGGAGACTTTGGTTTGCGCTAAAGTATAATTTTTCTGTCATTAGCAGGTTGACAAGAGTGTTAAGGGCGGCGACATATTGTAGAAGAAAATTGCTAGTGCTGTGCACATAGCATTCTTCACACCGAATGTATCTACGTACTGTAGATGACTGCGTCGATATTTCGTTTTTTGGTAAGTAACAGCTCTATGATTAAATATTTTTATGTTATGCTTTAACAGTAGGGTTAAAAATACTCATTCTGGGGACTTTGGTTTGCGCTAAAGTATAAATTTTCTGTCATTAGCAGGTTGACAAGAGTGTTAAGGGCGGCGACATATTGTAGAAGAAAATTGCTAGTGCTGTGCACATAGCATTCTTCACACCGAATGTATCTACGAACTGTAGATGACTGCGTCGATATTTCGTTTTTTGGTAAGTAACAGCTCGATGATTAAATATTTTTATGTTATGCTTTAACATTAGGGTTAAAAATACTCATTCTGTAGACTTTGGTTTGCGCTAAAGTACAATTTTTCTGTCATTAGCAGGTTGACAAGAGTGTTAAGGGCGGCGACATATTGTAGAAGAAAATTGCTAGTGCTGTGCACATAGCATTCTTCACACCGAATGTATCTACGTACTGTAGATGACTGCGTCGATATTTCGTTTTTTGGTAAGTAACAGCTCGATGATTAAATATTTTTATGTTATGCTTTAACATTAGGGTTAAAAATACTCATTCTGGAGACTTTGGTTTGCGCTAAAGTATAATGTTTCTGTCATTAGCAGGTTGACAAGGGTGTTAAGGGCGGCGACATATTGTAGATGAAAATTGCGAGTGCTGTGCACATAGCATTCTTCACACCGAATGTATCTACATACTGTAGATGACTGCGTCGATATTTCGTTTTTTGGTAAGTAACAGCTCGATGATTAAATACTTTTATGTTATGCTTTAACATTAGGGTTAAAAATACTCATTCTGGAGACTTTGGTTTGCGCTAAAGAATAATTTTTATGTCATAAGCAGTTTGACAAGAGTGTTAAATTGCGGCGACATATTGTAGAAGAAAATTGCTAGTGTTGTGCACATAGCATTCTTCACACCGAATGTATCTACGTACTGTAGATGACTGCGTCGATATTTCGTTTTTTGGTAAGTAACAGCTCGATGATTAAATATTTTTACGAAATGCTTTAACAATAGAGATAAAAATACTCATTCTGATGACTTTGGTTTGCGCTAAAGTATAATTTTTCTGTCATTAGCAGGTTGACAAGAGTGTTAAGGGCGGCGACATATTGCAGAAGAAAATTGCTAGTGCTGTGCACATAGCATTCTTCACACCGAATGTATCTACGTACTGTAGATAACTGCGTCGATATTTCGTTTTTTGGTAAGTAACAGCTCGATGATTAAATATTTTTATGTTATGCTTTAACATTAGTGTTAAAAATACTCATTCTGGAGACTTTGGTTTGCGCTAAAGTATAATTTTTCTGTCATTAGCAGGTTGACAAGAGTGTTAAGGGCGGCGACATATTGTAGAAGAAAATTGCTAGTGCTGTGCACATAGCATTCTTCACACCGAATGTATCTACGTACTGTAGATGACTGCGTCGATATTTCGTTTTTTGGTAAGTAACAGCTCGATGATTAAATATTTTTATGTTATGCTTTAACATTAGGGTTAAAAATACTCATTCTGGGGCTTTGGTTTGCGCTAAAGTATAATTTTTCTGTCATTAGCAGGTTGACAAGAGTGTTAAGGGCGGCGACATATTGTAGAAGAAAATTGCGAGTGCTGTGCACATAGCATTCTTCACACCGAATGTATCTACATACTGTAGATGACTGCGTCGATATTTCGTTTTTTGGTAAGTAACAGCTCGATGATTAAATACTTTTATGTTATGCTTTAACATTAGGGTTAAAAATACTCATTCTGGAGACTTTGGTTTGCGCTAAAGTATAATTTTTCTGTCATTAGCAGTTTGACAAGAGTGTTAAATTGCGGCGACATATTGTAGAAGAAAATTGCTAGTGTTGTGCACATAGGATTCTTCACACCGAATGTATCTACGTAGTGTAGATGACTGCGTCGATATTTCGTTTTTTGGTAAGTAACAGCTCGATGATTAAATATTTTTACGAAATGCTTTATTAATAGAGATAAAAATACTCATTCTGATGACTTTGGTTTGCGCTAAAGTATAATTTTTCTGTCATTAGCAGGTTGACAAGAGTGTTAAGGGCGGCGACATATTGCAGAAGAAAATTGCTAGTGCTGTGCACATAGCATTCTTCACACCGAATGTATCTACGTACTGTAGATGACTGCGTCGATATTTCGTTTTTTGGTAAGTAACAGCTCGATGATTAAATATTTTTATGTTATGCTTTAACATTAGGGTTAAAAATACTCATTCTCGAGACTTTGGTTTGCGCTAAAGTATAATTTTTCTGTCATTAGCAGTTTCACAAGAGTGTTAAATTGCAGCGACATATTGTAGAAGAAAATTGCTAGTGCTGTGCACATAGCATTCTTCACACCGAATGTATCTACGTACTGTAGATGACTGCGTCGATATTTCGTTTTTTGGTAAGTAACAGCTCGATGATTAAATATTTTTACGAAATGCTTTAACAATAGAGTTAAAAATACTCATTCTGATGACTTTGGTTTGCGCTAAAGTATAATTTTTCTGTCATTAGCAGGTTGACAAGAGTGTTAAGGGCGGCGACATATTGCAGAAGAAAATTGCTAGTGCTGTGCACATAGCATTCTTCACACCGAATGTATCTACGTACTGTAGATGACTGCGTCGATATTTCGTTTTTTGGGAAGTAACAGCTCGATGATTAAATATTTTTATGTTATGCTTTAACATTAGTGTTAAAAATACTCATTCTGGAGACTTTGGTTTGCGCTAAAGTATAATTTTTCTGTCATTAGCAGGTTGACAAGAGTGTTAAGGGCGGCGACATATTGTAGAAGAAAATTGCTAGTGCTGTGCACATAGCATTCTGCACACCGAATGTATCTACGTACTGTAGTTGACTGCGTCGATATTTCGTTTTTTGGTAAGTAACAGCTCGATGATTAAATATTTTTATTATATGCTTTAACATTAGTGTTAAAAATACTCATTCTGGAGACTTTGGTTTGCGCTAAAGTATAATTTTTCTGTCATTAGCAGGTTGACAAGAGTGTTAAGGGCGGCGACATATTGTAGAAGAAAATTGCTAGTGCTGTGCACATAGCATTCTTCACACCGAATGTATCTACGTACTGTAGATGACTGCGTCGATATTTCGTTTTTTGGTAAGTAACAGCTCGATGATTAAATATTTTTATGTTATGCTTTAACATTAGTGTTAAAAATACTCATTCTCGAGACTTTGGTTTGCGCTAAAGTATAATTTTTCTGTCATTAGCAGGTTGACAAGAGTGTTAAGGGCGGCGACATACTGTAGAAGAAAATTGCTAGTGCTGTGCACATAGCATTCTTCACACCGAATGTATCTACGTACTGTAGATGACTGCGTCGATATTTCGTTTTTTGGTAAGTAACAGCTCGATGATTAAATATTTTTATGTTATGCTTTAACATTAGGGTTAAAAATACTCATTCTGGAGACTTTGGTTTGCGCTAAATTATAATTTTTCTGTCATTAGCAGGTTGGCAAGAGTGTTAAGGGCGGCGACATATTGTAGAAGAAAATTGCTAGTGCTGTGCACATAGCATTCTTCACACCGAATGTATCTACGTACTGTAGATGACTGCGTCGATATTTCGTTTTTTGGTAAGTAACAGCTCGATGATTAAATATTTTTACGAAATGCTTTAACAATAGAGATAAAAATACTCATTCTGGAGACTTTGGTTTGCGCTAAAGTATAATTTTTCTGTCATTAGCAGGTTGAGAAGTGTGTTAAGGGCGGCTACATATTGTAGAAGAAAATTGCTAGTGCTGTGCACATAGCATTCTTCACACCGAATGTATCTACGTACTGTAGATGACTGCGTCGATATTTCGTTTTTTGGTAAGTAACAGCTCGATGATTAAATATTTTTATGTTATGCTTTAACATTAGTGTTAAAAATACTCATTCTGGAGACTTTGGTTTGCGCTAAAGTATAATTTTTCTGTCATTAGCAGTTTGACAAGAGTGTTAAATTGCGGCGACATATTGTAGAAGAAAATTGCTAGTGTTGTGCACATAGCATTCTTCACACCGAATGTATCTACGTACTGTAGATGACTGCGTCGATATTTCGTTTTTTGGTAAGTAACAGCTCGATGATTAAATATTTTTACGAAATGCTTTAACAATAGAGATAAAAATACTCATTCTGATGACTTTGGTTTGCGCTAAAGTATAATTTTTCTGTCATTAGCAGGTTGAGAAGAGTGTTAAGGGCGGCGACATATTGTAGAAGAAAATTGCTAGTGCTGTGCACATAGCATTCTTCACACCGAATGTATCTACGTACTGTAGATGACTGCGTCGATATTTCGTTTTTTGGGAAGTAACAGCTCGATGATTAAATATTTTTATGTTATGCTTTAACATTAGGGTTAAAAATACTCATTCTGGAGACTTTGGTTTGCGCTAAAGTATAATTTTTCTGTCATTAGCAGGTTGACAAGAGTGTTAAGGGCGGCGACATATTGTAGAAGAAAATTGCTAGTGCTGTGCACATAGCATTCTTCACACCGAATGTATCTACGTACTGTAGATGACTGCGTCGATATTTCGTTTATTGGGAAGTAACAGCTCGATGATTAAATATTTTTATGTTATGCTTTAACATTAGGGTTAAAAATACTCATTCTGGAGACTTTGGTTTGCGGTAAAGTATAATTTTTCTGTCATTAGCAGGTTGACAAGAGTGTTAAGGGCGGCGACATATTGTAGAAGAAAATTGCTAGTGCTGTGCACATAGCATTCTTCACACCGAATGTATCTACGTACTGTAGATGACTGCGTCGATATTTCGTTTTTTGGTAAGTAACAGCTCGATGATTAAATACTTTTATGTTATGCTTTAACATTAGGGTTAAAAATACTCATTCTCGAGACTTTGGTTTGCGCTAAAGTATAATTTTTCTGTCATTAGCAGGTTGACAAGAATGTTAAGGGCGGCGACATATTGCAGAAGAAAATTGCTAGTGCTGTGCACGTAGCATTCTTCACACCGAATGTATCTACGTACTGTAGATGACTGCGTCGATATTTCGTTTTTTGGTAAGTAACAGCTCGATGATTAAATATTTTTATGTTATGCTTTAACAATAGAGATAAAAATACTCATTCTGATGACTTTGGTTTGCGCTAAAGTATAATTTTTCTGTCATTAGCAGGTTGACAAGAGTGTTAAGGGCGGCGACATATTGTAGAAGAAAATTGCTAGTGCTGTGCACATAGCATTCTTCACACCGAATGTATCTACGTACTGTAGATGACTGCGTCGATATTTCGTTTTTTGGTAAGTAACAGCTCGATGATCAAATATTTTTATGTTATGCTTTAACATTAGGGTTAAAAATACTCATTCTGGAGACTTTGGTTTGCGCTAAAGTATAATTTTTCTGTCATTAGCAGGTTGACAAGAGTGTTAAGGGCGGCGACATATTGTAGAAGAAAATTGCTAGTGCTGTGCACATAGCATTCTTCACACCGAATGTATCTACGTACTGTAGATGACTGCGTCGATATTTCGTTTTTTGGTAAGTAACAGCTCTATGATTAAATATTTTTATGTTATGCTTTAACAGTAGGGTTAAAAATACTCATTCTGGAGACTTTGGTTTGCGCTAAAGTATAAATTTTCTGTCATTAGCAGGTTGACAAGAGTGTTAAGGGCGGCGACATATTGTAGAAGAAAATTGCTAGTGCTGTGCACATAGCATTCTTCACACCGAATGTATCTACGTACTGTAGATGACTGCGTCGATATTTCGTTTTTTGGTAAGTAACAGCTCGATGATTAAATATTTTTATGTTATGCTTTAACATTAGGGTTAAAAATACTCATTCTGGAGACTTTGGTTTGCGCTAAAGTATAATTTTTCTGTCATTAGCAGGTTGACAAGAGTGTTAAGGGCGGCGACATATTGTAGAAGAAAATTGCTAGTGCTGTGCACATAGCATTCTTCACACCGAATGTATCTACGTACTGTAGATGACTGCGTCGATATTTCGTTTTTTGGTAAGTAACAGCTCGATGATTAAATATTTTTATGTTATGCTTTAACATTAGGATTAAAAATACTCATTCTGGAGACTTTGGTTTGCGCTAAAGTGTAATTTTTCTGTCATTAGCAGGTTGACAAGAGTGTTAAGGGCGGCGACATATTGTAGATGAAAATTGCGAGTGCTGTGCACATAGCATTCTTCACACCGAATGTATCTACATACTGTAGATGACTGCGTCGATATTTCGTTTTTTGGTAAGTAACAGCTCGATGATTAAATACTTTTATGTTATGCTTTAACATTAGGGTTGAAAATACTCATTCTGGAGACTTTGGTTTGCGCTAAAGTATAATTTTTCTGTCATTAGCAGTTTGACAAGAGTGTTAAATTGCGGCGACATATTGTAGAAGAAAATTGCTAGTGTTGTGCACATAGCATTCTTCACACCGAATGTATCTACGTACTGTAGATGACTGGCGTCGATATTTCGTTTTTTGGTAAGTAACAGCTCGATGATTAAATATTTTTACGAAATGCTTTAACAATAGAGATAAAAATACTCATTCTGATGACTTTGGTTTGCGCTAAAGTATAATTTTTCTGTCATTAGCAGGTTGACAAGAGTGTTAAGGGCGGCGACATATTGCAGAAGAAAATTGCTAGTGCTGTGCACATAGCATTCTTCACACCGAATGTATCTACGTACTGTAGATGACTGCGTCGATATTTCGTTTTTTGGTAAGTAACAGCTCGATGATTAAATATTTTTATGTTATGCTTTAACATTAGTGTTAAAAATACTCATTCTGGAGACTTTGGTTTGCGCTAAAGTATAATTTTTCTGTCATTAGCAGGTTGACAAGAGTGTTAAGGGCGGCGACATATTGTAGAAGAAAATTGCTAGTGCTGTGCACATAGCATTCTTCACACCGAATGTATCTACGTACTGTAGATGACTGCGTCGATATTTCGTTTTTTGGTAAGTAACAGCTCGATGATTAAATATTTTTATGTTATGCTTTAACATTAGGGTTAAAAATACTCATTCTCGAGACTTTGGTTTGCGCTAAAGTATAATTTTTCTGTCATTAGCAGTTTCACAAGAGTGTTAAATTGCAGCGACATATTGTAGAAGAAAATTGCTAGTGCTGTGCACATAGCATTCTTCACACCGAATGTATCTACGTACTGTAGATGACTGCGTCGATATTTCGTTTTTTGGTAAGTAACAGCTCGATGATTAAATATTTTTACGAAATGCTTTAACAATAGAGTTAAAAATACTCATTCTGATGACTTTGGTTTGCGCTAAAGTATAATTTTTCTGTCATTAGCAGGTTGACAAGAGTGTTAACGGCGGCGACATATTGCAGAAGAAAATTGCTAGTGCTGTGCACATAGCATTCTTCACACCGAATGTATCTACGTACTGTAGATGACTGCGTCGATATTTCGTTTTTTGGGAAGTAACAGCTCGATGATTAAATATTTTTATGTTATGCTTTAACATTAGTGTTAAAAATACTCATTCTGGAGACTTTGGTTTGCGCTAAAGTATAATTTTTCTGTCATTAGCAGGTTGACAAGAGTGTTAAGGGCGGCGACATATTGTAGAAGAAAATTGCTAGTGCTGTGCACATAGCATTCTTCACACCGAATGTATCTACGTACTGTAGTTGACTGCGTCGATATTTCGTTTTTTGGTAAGTAACAGCTCGATGATTAAATATTTTTATGTTATGCTTTAACATTAGGGTTAAAAATACTCATTCTGGAGACTTTGGTTTGCGCTAAAGTATAATTTTTCTGTCATTAGCAGGTTGACAAGAGTGTTAAGGGCGGCGACATATTGTAGAAGAAAATTGCTAGTGCTGTGCACATAGCATTCTTCACACCGAATGTATCTACGTACTGTAGATGACTGCGTCGATATTTCGTTTTTTGGTAAGTAACAGATGATTAAATATTTTTATGTTATGCTTTAACATTAGTGTTAAAAATACTCATTCTGGAGACTTTGGTTTGCGCTAAAGTATAATTTTTCTGTCATTAGCAGGTTGACAAGAGTGTTAAGGGCGGCGACATATTGTAGAAGAAAATTGCTAGTGCTGTGCACATAGCATTCTTCACACCGAATGTATCTACGTACTGTAGATGACTGCGTCGATATTTCGTTTTTTGGGAAGTAACAGCTCGATGATTAAATATTTTTATGTTATGCTTTATCATTAGGGTTAAAAATACTCATTCTCGAGACTTTGGTTTGCGCTAAAGTATAATTTTTCTGTCATTAGCAGGTTGACAAGAGTGTTAAGGGCGGCGACATATTGTAGAAGAAAATTGCTAGTGCTGTGCACATAGCATTCTTCACACCGAATGTATCTACGTACTGTAGATGACTGCGTCGATATTTCGTTTTTTGGTAAGTAACAGCTCGATGATTAAATATTTTTATGTTATGCTTTAACATTAGTGTTAAAAATACTCATTCTGGAGACTTTGGTTTGCGCTAAAGTATAATTTTTCTGTCATTAGCGGGTTGACAAGAGTGTTAAGGGCGGCGACATATTGTAGAAGAAAATTGCTAGTGCTGTGCACATAGCATTCTTCACACCGAATGTATCTACGTACTGTAGATGACTGCGTCGATATTTCGTTTTTTGGTAAGTAACAGCTCGATGATTAAATATTTTTATGTTATGCTTTAACATTAGGGTTAAAAATACTCATTCTCGAGACTTTGGTTTGCGCTAAAGTATAATTTTTCTGTCATTAGCAGTTTCACAAGAGTGTTAAATTGCAGCGACATATTGTAGAAGAAAATTGCTAGTGTTGTGCACATAGCATTCTTCACACCGAAGGTATCTACGTACTGTAGATGACTGCGTCGATATTTCGTTTTTTGGTAAGTAACAGCTCGATGATTAAATATTTTTACGAAATGCTTTAACAATAGAGTTAAAAATACTCATTCTGATGACTTTGGTTTGCGCTAAAGTATAATTTTTCTGTCATTAGCAGGTTGACAAGAGTGTTAAGGGCGGCGACATATTGCAGAAGAAAATTGCTAGTGCTGTGCACATAGCATTCTTCACACCGAATGTATCTACGTACTGTAGATGACTGCGTCGATATTTCGTTTATTGGAAGTAACATCTCGATGATTAAATATTTTTATGTTATGCTTTAACATTAGTGTTAAAAATACTCATTCTGGAGACTTTGGTTTGCGCTAAAGTATAATTTTTCTGTCATTAGCAGGTTGACAAGAGTGTTAAGGGCGGCGACATATTGTAGAAGAAAATTGCTAGTGCTGTGCACATAGCATTCTTCACACCGAATGTATCTACGTACTGTAGTTGACTGCGTCGATATTTCGTTTTTTGGTAAGTAACAGCTCGATGATTAAATATTTTTATGTTATGCTTTAACATTAGGGTTAAAAATACTCATACTGGAGACTTTGGTTTGCGCTAAAGTATAATTTTTCTGTCATTAGCAGGTTGACAAGAGTCTTAAGAACGGCGACATATTGTAGAAGAAAATTGCTAGTGCTGTGCACATAGCATTCTTCACACCGAATGTATCTACGTACTGTAGATGACTGCGTCGATATTTCGTTTTTTGGTAAGTAACAGCTCGATGATTAAATATTTTTATGTTATGCTTTAACATTAGGGTTAAAAATACTCATTCTGGAGACTTTGGTTTGCGCTAAAGTATAATTTTTCTGTCATTAGCAGGTTGACAAGAGTGTTAAGGGCGGCGACATATTGCAGAAGAAAATTGCTAGTGCTGTGCACATAGCATTCTTCACACCGAATGTATCTACGTACTGTAGATGACTGCGTCGATATTTCGTTTTTTGGTAAGTAACAGCTCGATGATTAAATATTTTTATGTTATGCTTTAACATTAGTGTTAAAAATACTCATTCTGGAGTCTTTGGTTTGCGCTAAAGTATAATTTTTCTGTCATTAGCAGGTTGACAAGAGTGTTAAGGGCGGCGACATATTGTAGAAGAAAATTGCTAGTGCTGTGCACATAGCATTCTTCACACCGAATGTATCTACGTACTGTAGTTGACTGCGTCGATATTTCGTTTTTTGGTAAGTAACAGCTCGTTGATTAAATATTTTTATGTTATGCTTCAACATTAGTGTTAAAAATACTCATTCTGGAGACTTTGGTTTGTGCTAAAGTATAATTTTTCTGTCATTAGCAGGTTGACAAGTGTGTTAAGGGCGGCGACATATTGTAGAGGAAAATTGCTAGTGCTGTGCACATAGCATTCTTCACACCGAATGTATCTACGTACTGTAGATGACTGCGTCGATATTTCGTTTTTTGGTAAGTAACAGCTCGATGATTAAATATTTTTATGTTATGCTTTAACATTAGGGTTAAAAATACTCATTCTGGAGACTTTGGTTTGCGCTAAAGTATAATTTTTCTGTCATTAGCAGGTTGACAAGAGTGTTAAGGGCGGCGACATATTGTAGAAGAAAATTGCTAGTGCTGTGCACATAGCATTCTTCACACCGAATGTATCTACGTACTGTAGATGACTGCGTCGATATTTCGTTTATTGGGAAGTAACAGCTCGATGATTAAATATTTTTATGTTATGCTTTAACATTAGGGTTAAAAATACTCATTCTGGAGACTTTGGTTTGCGGTAAAGTATAATTTTTCTGTCATTAGCAGGTTGACAAGAGTGTTAAGGGCGGCGACATATTGTAGAAGAAAATTGCTAGTGCTGTGCACATAGCATTCTTCACACCGAATGTATCTACGTACTGTAGATGACTGCGTCGATATTTCGTTTTTAGGTAAGTAACAGCTCGATGATTAAATACTTTTATGTTATGCTTTAACATTAGGGTTAAAAATACTCATTCTCGAGACTTTGGTTTGCGCTAAAGTATAATTTTTCTGTCATTAGCAGGTTGACAAGAATGTTAAGGGCGGCGACATATTGCAGAAGAAAATTGCTAGTGCTGTGCACATAGCATTCTTCACACCGAATGTATCTACGTACTGTAGATGACTGCGTCGATATTTCGTTTTTTGGTAAGTAACAGCTCGATGATTAAATATTTTTATGTTATGCTTTAACAATAGAGATAAAAATACTCATTCTGATGACTTTGGTTTGCGCTAAAGTATAATTTTTCTGTCATTAGCAGGTTGACAAGAGTGTTAAGAGCGGCGACATATTGCAGAAGAAAATTGCTAGTGCTGTGCACATAGCATTCTTCACACCGAATGTATCTACGTACTGTAGATGACTGCGTCGATATTTCGTTTTTTGGGAAGTAACAGCTCGATGATTAAATATTTTTACGAAATGCTTTAACAATAGAGATAAAAATACTCATTCTGATGACTTTGGTTTGCGCTAAAGTATAATTTTTCTGTCATTAGCAGGTTGACAAGAGTGTTAAGGGCGGCGACATATTGTAGAAGAAAATTGCTAGTGCTGTGCACATAGCATTCTTCACACCGAATGTATCTACGTACTGTAGATGACTGCGTCGATATTTCGTTTTTTGGTAAGTAACAGCTCGATGATCAAATATTTTTATGTTATGCTTTAACATTAGGGTTAAAAATACTCATTCTGGAGACTTTGGTTTGCGCTAAAGTATAATTTTTCTGTCATTAGCAGGTTGACAAGAGTGTTAAGGGCGGCGACATATTGTAGAAGAAAATTGCTAGTGCTGTGCACATAGCATTCTTCACACCGAATGTATCTACGTACTGTAGATGACTGCGTCGATATTTCGTTTTTTGGTAAGTAACAGCTCTATGATTAAATATTTTTATGTTATGCTTTAACAGTAGGGTTAAAAATACTCATTCTGGGGACTTTGGTTTGCGCTAAAGTATAAATTTTCTGTCATTAGCAGGTTGACAAGAGTGTTAAGGGCGGCGACATATTGTAGAAGAAAATTGCTAGTGCTGTGCACATAGCATTCTTCACACCGAATGTATCTACGAACTGTAGATGACTGCGTCGATATTTCGTTTTTTGGTAAGTAACAGCTCGATGATTAAATATTTTTATGTTATGCTTTAACATTAGGGTTAAAAATACTCATTCTGGAGACTTTGGTTTGCGCTAAAGTATAATTTTTCTGTCATTAGCAGGTTGACAAGAGTGTTAAGGGCGGCGACATATTGTAGAAGAAAATTGCTAGTGCTGTGCACATAGCATTCTTCACACCGAATGTATCTACGTACTGTAGATGACTGCGTCGATATTTCGTTTTTTGGTAAGTAACAGCTCGATGATTAAATATTTTTATGTTATGCTTTAACATTAGGGTTAAAAATACTCATTCTGGAGACTTTGGTTTGCGCTAAAGTATAATGTTTCTGTCATTAGCAGGTTGACAAGGGTGTTAAGGGCGGCGACATATTGTAGATGAAAATTGCGAGTGCTGTGCACATAGCATTCTTCACACCGAATGTATCTACATACTGTAGATGACTGCGTCGATATTTCGTTTTTTGGTAAGTAACAGCTCGATGATTAAATACTTTTATGTTATGCTTTAACATTAGGGTTAAAAATACTCATTCTGGAGACTTTGGTTTGCGCTAAAGAATAATTTTTATGTCATAAGCAGTTTGACAAGAGTGTTAAATTGCGGCGACATATTGTAGAAGAAAATTGCTAGTGTTGTGCACATAGCATTCTTCACACCGAATGTATCTACGTACTGTAGATGACTGCGTCGATATTTCGTTTTTTGGTAAGTAACAGCTCGATGATTAAATATTTTTACGAAATGCTTTAACAATAGAGATAAAAATACTCATTCTGATGACTTTGGTTTGCGCTAAAGTATAATTTTTCTGTCATTAGCAGGTTGACAAGAGTGTTAAGGGCGGCGACATATTGCAGAAGAAAATTGCTAGTGCTGTGCACATAGCATTCTTCACACCGAATGTATCTACGTACTGTAGATGACTGCGTCGATATTTCGTTTTTTGGTAAGTAACAGCTCGATGATTAAATATTTTTATGTTATGCTTTAACATTAGTGTTAAAAATACTCATTCTGGAGACTTTGGTTTGCGCTAAAGTATAATTTTTCTGTCATTAGCAGGTTGACAAGAGTGTTAAGGGCGGCGACATATTGTAGAAGAAAATTGCTAGTGCTGTGCACATAGCATTCTTCACACCGAATGTATCTACGTACTGTAGATGACTGCGTCGATATTTCGTTTTTTGGTAAGTAACAGCTCGATGATTAAATATTTTTATGTTATGCTTTAACATTAGGGTTAAAAATACTCATTCTCGAGACTTTGGTTTGCGCTAAAGTATAATTTTTCTGTCATTAGCAGTTTCACAAGAGTGTTAAATTGCAGCGACATATTGTAGAAGAAAATTGCTAGTGCTGTGCACATAGCATTCTTCACACCGAATGTATCTACGTACTGTAGATGACTGCGTCGATATTTCGTTTTTTGGTAAGTAACAGCTCGATGATTAAATATTTTTACGAAATGCTTTAACAATAGAGTTAAAAATACTCATTCTGATGACTTTGGTTTGCGCTAAAGTATAATTTTTCTGTCATTAGCAAGTTGACAAGAGTGTTAAGGGCGGCGACATATTGCAGAAGAAAATTGCTAGTGCTGTGCACATAGCATTCTTCACACCGAATGTATCTACGTACTGTAGATGACTGCGTCGATATTTCGTTTTTTGGGAAGTAACAGCTCGATGATTAAATATTTTTATGTTATGCTTTAACATTAGTGTTAAAAATACTCATTCTGGAGACTTTGGTTTGCGCTAAAGTATAATTTTTCTGTCATTAGCAGGTTGACAAGAGTGTTAAGGGCGGCGACATATTGTAGAAGAAAATTGCTAGTGCTGTGCACATAGCATTCTTCACACCGAATGTATCTACGTACTGTAGTTGACTGCGTCGATATTTCGTTTTTTGGTAAGTAACAGCTCGATGATTAAATATTTTTATGTTATGCTTTAACATTAGGGTTATAAATACTCATTCTGGAGACTTTGGTTTGCGCTAAAGTATAATTTTTCTGTCATTAGCAGGTTGACAAGAGTGTTAAGGGCGGCGACATATTGTAGAAGAAAATTGCTAGTGCTGTGCACATAGCATTCTTCACACCGAATGTATCTACGTACTGTAGATGACTGCGTCGATATTTCGTTTTTTGGGAAGTAACAGCTCGATGATTAAATATTTTTATGTTATGCTTTAACATTAGGGTTAAAAATACTCATTCTCGAGACTTTGGTTTGCGCTAAAGTATAATTTTTCTGTCATTAGCAGGTTGACAAGAGTGTTAAGGGCGGCGACATATTGTAGAAGAAAATTGCTAGTGCTGTGCACATAGCATTCTTCACACCGAATGTATCTACGTACTGTAGATGACTGCGTCGATATTTCGTTTTTTGGTAAGTAACAGCTCGATGATTAAATATTTTTATGTTATGCTTTAACATTAGTGTTAAAAATACTCATTCTGGAGACTTTGGTTTGCGCTAAAGTATAATTTTTCTGTCATTAGCAGGTTGACAAGAGTGTTAAGGGCGGCGACATATTGTAGAAGAAAATTGCTAGTGCTGTGCACATAGCATTCTTCACACCGAATGTATCTACGTACTGTAGATGACTGCGTCGATATTTCGTTTTTTGGTAAGTAACAGCTCGATGATTAAATATTTTTATGTTATGCTTTAACATTAGGGTTAAAAATACTCATTCTCGAGACTTTGGTTTGCGCTAAAGTATAATTTTTCTGTCATTAGCAGTTTCACAAGAGTGTTAAATTGCAGCGACATATTGTAGAAGAAAATTGCTAGTGTTGTGCACATAGCATTCTTCACACCGAAGGTATCTACGTACTGTAGATGACTGCGTCGATATTTCGTTTTTTGGTAAGTAACAGCTCGATGATTAAATATTTGTACGAAATGCTTTAACAATAGTGTTAAAAATACTCATTCTGATGACTTTGGTTTGCGCTAAAGTATAATTTTTCTGTCATTAGCAGGTTGACAAGAGTGTTAAGGGCGGCGACATATTGCAGAAGAAAATTGCTAGTGCTGTGCACATAGCATTCTTCACACCGAATGTATCTACGTACTGTAGATGACTGCGTCGATATTTCGTTTTTTGGGAAGTAACAGCTCGATGATTAAATATTTTTATGTTATGCTTTAACATTAGTGTTAAAAATACTCATTCTGGAGACTTTGGTTTGCGCTAAAGTATAATTTTTCTGTCATTAGCAGGTTGACAAGAGTGTTAAGGGCGGCGACATATTGTAGAAGAAAATTGCTAGTGCTGTGCACATAGCATTCTTCACACCGAATGTATCTACGTACTGTAGTTGACTGCGTCGATATTTCGTTTTTTGGTAAGTAACAGCTCGATGATTAAATATTTTTATGTTATGCTTTAACATTAGGGTTAAAAATACTCATTCTGATGACTTTGGTTTGCGCTAAAGTATAATTTTTCTGTCATTAGCAGGTTGACAAGAGTGTTAAGAACGGCGACATATTGTAGAAGAAAACTGCTAGTGCTGTGCACATAGCATTCTTCACACCGAATGTATCTACGTACTGTAGATGACTGCGTCGATATTTCGTTTTTTTTAAGTAACAGCTCGATGATTAAATATTTTTATGTTATGCTTTAACATTAGGGTTAAAAATACTCATTCTGGAGACTTTGGTTTGCGCTAAAGTATAATTTTTCTGTCATTAGCAGGTTGACAAGAGTGTTAAGGGCGGCGACATATTGCAGAAGAAAATTGCTAGTGCTGTGCACATAGCATTCTTCACACCGAATGTATCTACGTACTGTAGATGACTGCGTCGATATTTCGTTTTTTGGTAAGTAACAGCTCGATGATTAAATATTTTTACGAAATGCTTTAACAATAGAGATAAAAATACTCATTCTGATGACTTTGGTTTGCGCTAAAGTATAATTTTTCTGTCATTAGCAGGTTGACAAGAGTGTTAAGGGCGGCGACATATTGTAGAAGAAAATTGCGAGTGCTGTGCACATAGCATTCTTCACACCGAATGTATCTACGTACTGTAGATGTCTGCGTCGATATTTCGTTTTTTGGTAAGTAACAGCTCGATGATTAAATATTTTTACGAAATGCTTTAACAATAGAGATAAAAATACTCATTCTGATGACTTTGGTTTGCGCTAAAGTATAATTTTTCTGTCATTAGCAGGTTGACAAGAGTGTTAAGGGCGGCGACATATTGTAGAAGAAAATTGCTAGTGCTGTGCACATAGCATTCTTCACACCGAATGTATCTACGTACTGTAGATGACTGCGTCGATATTTCGTTTTTTTGGTAAGTAACAGCTCGATGATTAAATATTTTTATGTTATGCTTTAAAATTAGGGTTAAAAATACTCATTCTGGAGACTTTGGTTTGCGCTAAAGTATAATTTTTCTGTCATTAGCGGGTTGACAAGAGTGTTAAGGGGGGCGCCATATTGTAGAAGAAAATTGCTAGTGCTGTGCACATAGCATTCTTCACACCGAATGTATCTACGTACTGTAGATGACTGCGTCGATATTTCGTTTTTTGGGAAGTAACAGCTCGATGATTAAATATTTTTACGAAATGCTTTAACAATAGAGATAAAAATACTCATTCTGATGACTTTGTTTTGCGCTAAAGTATAATTTTTCTGTCATTAGCAGGTTGGCAAGAGTGTTAAGGGCGGCGACATATTGTAGAAGAAAATTGCTAGTGCTGTGCACATAGCATTCTTCACACCGAATGTATCTACGTACTGTAGATGACTGCGTCGATATTTCGTTTTTTTGGTAAGTAACAGCTCGATGATTAAATATTTTTATGTTATGCTTTAAAATTATGGTTAAAAATACTCATTCTGGAGACTTTGGTTTGCGCTAAAGTATAATTTTTCTGTCATTAGCGGGTTGACAAGAGTGTTAAGGGCGGCGACATATTGTAGAAGAAAATTGCTAGTGCTGTGCACATAGCATTCTTCACACCGAATGTATCTACGTACTGTAGATGACTGCGTCGATATTTCGTTTTTTGGGAAGTAACAGCTCGATGATTAAATATTTTTACGAAATGCTTTAACAATAGAGATAAAAATACTCATTCTGATGACTTTGTTTTGCGCTAAAGTATAATTTTTCTGTCATTAGCAGGTTGGCAAGAGTGTTAAGGGCGGCGACATATTGTAGAAGAAAATTGCTAGTGCTGTGCACATAGCATTCTTCACACCGAATGTAGCTACGTACTGTAGATGACTGCGTCGATATTTCGTTTTTTTGGTAAGTAACAGCTCAATGATTAAATATTTTTATGTTATGCTTTAAAATTATGGTTAAAAATACTCATTCTGGAGACTTTGGTTTGCGCTAAAGTATAATTTTTCTGCCATTAGCGGGTTGACAAGAGTGCTAAGGGCGGAGACATATTGTAGAAGAAAATTGCTAGTGCTGTGCACATAGCATTCTTCACACCGAATGTATCTACGTACTGTAGATGACTGCGTCGATATTTCGTTTTTTGGGAAGTAACAGCTCGATGATTAAATATTTTTACGAAATGCTTTGACAATAGAGATAAAAATACTCATTCTGATGACTTTGGTTTGCGCTAAAGTATAATTTTTCTGTCATTAGTAGGTTGACAAGAGTGTTAAGGGCGGCGACATATTGTAGAAGAAAATTGCTAGTGCTGTGCACATAGCATTCTTCACACCGAATGTATCTACGTACTGTAGATGACTGCGTCGATATTTTGTTTTTTGGTAAGTAACAGCTCAATGATTAAATATTTTTATGTTATGCTTTAACATTAGGGTTAAAAATACTCATTCTGGAGACTTTGGTTTGCGCTAAAGTATAATTTTTCTGTCATTAGCAGGTTGACAAGAGTGTTAAGGGCGGCGACATATTGTAGAAGAAAATTGCTAGTGCTGTGCACATAGCATTCTTCACACCGAATGTATCTACGTAGTGTAGATGACTGCGTCGATATTTCGTTTTTTGGTAAGTAACAGCTCGATGATTAAATATTTTTATGTTATGCTTTAACATTAGGGTTAAAAATACTCATTCTGGAGACTTTGGTTTGCGCTAAAGTATAATTTTTCTGTCATTAGCAGGTTGACAAGACTGTTAAGGGCGGCGACATATTGTAGAAGAAAATTGCTAGTGCTGTGCACATAGCATTGTTCACACCGAATGTATCTACGTACTGTAGATGACTGCGTCGATATTTCGTTTTTTTGGTAAGTAACAGCTCGATGATTAAATATTTTTATCTTATGCTTTAAAATTAGGGTTAAAAATACTCATTCTGGAGACTTTGGTTTGCGCTAAAGTATAATTTTTCTGTCATTAGCGCGTTGACAAGAGTGTTAAGGGCGGCGACATATTGTAGAAGAAAATTGCTAGTGCTGTGCACATAGCATTCTTCACACCGAATGTATCTACGTACTGTAGATGACTGCGTCGATATTTCGTTTTTTGGGAAGTAACAGCTCGATGATTAAATATTTTTACGAAATGCTTTGACAATAGAGATAAAAATACTCATTCTGATGACTTTGGTTTACGCTAAAGTATAATTTTTCTGTCATTAGCAGGTTGACAAGAGTGTTAAGGGCGGCGACATATTGTAGAAGAAAATTGCTAGTGCTGTGCACATAGCATTCTTCACACCGAATGTATCTACGTACTGTAGATGACTGCGTCGATATTTCGTTTTTTGGTAAGTAACAGCTCAATGATTAAATATTTTTATGTTATGCTTTAACATTAGGGTTAAAAATACTCATTCTGGAGACTTTGGTTTGCGCTAAAGTATAATTTTTCTGTCATTAGCAGGTTGACAAGAGTGTTAAGGGCGGCGACATATTGTAGAAGAAAATTGCTAGTGCTGTGCACATAGCATTCTTCACACCGAATGTATCTACGTACTGTAGATGACTGCGTCGATATTTCGTTTTTTGGTAAGTAACAGCTCGATGAATAAATATTTTTATGTTATGCTTTAACATTAGGGTTAAAAATACTCATTCTGGAGACTTTGGTTTGCGCTAAAGTATAATTTTTCTGTCAGTAGCAGGTTGACAAGAGTGTTAAGGGCGGCGACATATTGTAGAAGAAAATTGCTAGTGCTGTGCACATAGCATTCTTCACACCGAATGCATCTACGTACTGTAGATGACTGCGTCGATATTTCGTTTTTTGGGAAGTAACAGCTCGATGATTAAATATTTTTACGAAATGCTTTAACAATAGAGATAAAAATACTCATTCTGATGACTTTGGTTTGCGCTAAAGTATAATTTTTCTGTCATTAGCAGGTTGGCAAGAGTGTTAAGGGCGGCGACATATTGTAGAAGAAAATTGCTAGTGCTGTGCACATAGCATTCTTCACACCGAATGTATCTACGTACTGTAGATGACTGCGTCGATATTTCGTTTTTTTGGTAAGTAACAGCTCGATGATTAAATGTTTTTATGTTATGCTTTAAAATTAGGGTTAAAAATACTCATTCTGGAGACTTTGGTTTGCGCTAAAGTATAATTTTTCTGTCATTAGCGGGTTTACAAGAGTGTTAAGGGCGGCGACATATTGTAGAAGAAAATTGCTAGTGCTCTGCACATAGCATTCTTCACACCGAATGCATCTACGTACTGTAGATGACTGCGTCGATATTTCGTTTTTTGGGAAGTAACAGCTCGATGATTAAATATTTTTACGAAATGCTTTAACAATAGAGATAAAAATACTCATTCTGATGACTTTGGTTTGCGCTAAAGTATAATTTTTCTGTCATTAGCAGGTTGGCAAGAGTGTTAAGGGCGGCGACATATTGTAGAAGAAAATTGCTAGTGCTGTGCACATAGCATTCTTCACACCGAATGTATCTACGTACTGTAGATGACTGCGTCGATATTTCGTTTTTTTGGTAAGTAACAGCTCGATGATTAAATATTTTTATGTTATGCTTTAAAATTATGGTTAAAAATACTCATTCTGGAGAGTTTGGTTTGCGCTAAAGTATAATTTTTCTGTCATTAGCGGGTTGACAAGAGTGTTAAGGGCGGCGACATATTGGAGAAGAAAATTGCTAGTGCTGTGCACATAGCATTCTTCACACCGAATGTATCTACGTACTGTAGATGACTGCGTCGATATTTCGTTTTTTGGGAAGTAACAGCTCGATGATTAAATATTTTTACGAAATGCTTTGACAATAGAGATAGAAATACTCATTCTGATGACTTTGGTTTGCGCTAAAGTATAATTTTTCTGTCATTAGTAGGTTGACAAGAGTGTTAAGGGCGGCGACATATTGTAGAAGAAAATTGCTAGTGCTGTGCACATAGCATTCTTCACACCGAATGTATCTACGTACTGTAGATGACTGCGTCGATATTTCGTCTTTTGGTAAGTAACAGCTCGATGAATAAATATTTTTATGTTATGCTTTAACATTAGGGTTAAAAATACTCATTCTGGAGACTTTGGTTTGCGCTAAAGTATAATTTTTCTGTCAGTAGCAGGTTGACAAGAGTGTTAAGGGCGGCGACATATTGTAGAAGAAAATTGCTAGTGCTATGCACATAGCATTCTTCACACCGAATGTATCTACGTACTGTAGATGACTGCGTCGATATTTCGTTTATTGGGAAGTAACAGCTCGATGATTAAATATTTTTACGAGATGCTTTAACAATAGAGATAAAAATACTCATTCTGATGACTTTGGTTTGCGCTAAAGTATAATTTTTCTGTCATTAGCAGGTTGACAAGAGTGTTAAGGGCGGCGACATATTGTAGAAGAAAATTGCTAGTGCTGTGCACATAGCATTCTTCACACCGAATGTATCTACGTACTGTAGATGACTGCGTCGATATTTCGTTTTTTTGGTAAGTAACAGCTCGATGATTAAATATTTTTATGTTATGCTTTAAAATTAGGGTTAAAAATACTCATTCTGGAGACTTTGGTTTGCGCTAAAGTATAATTTTTCTGTCATTAGCGGGTTGACAAGAGTGTTAAGGGCGGCGACATATTGTAGAAGAAAATTGCTAGTGCTGTGCACATAGCATTCTTCACACCGAATGTATCTACGTACTGTAGATGACTGCGTCGATATTTCGTTTTTTGGTAAGTAACAGCTCAATGATTAAATATTTTTACGAAATGCTTTAACAATAGAGATAAAAATACTCATTCTGATGACTTTTGTTTGCGCTAAAGTATAATTTTTCTGTCATTAGCAGGTTGACAAGAGTGTTAAGGGCGGCGACATATTGCAGAAGAGAATTGCTAGTGCTGTGCACATAGCATTCTTCACACCGAATGTATCTACGTACTGTAGATGACTGCGTCGATATTTCGTTTTTTGGTAAGTAACAGCTCGATGATTAAATATTTTTATGTTATGCTTTAACATTAGGGTTAAAAATACTCATTCTGGAGACTTTGGTTTGCGCTAAAGTATAATTTTTCTGTCATTAGCAGGTTGGCAAGAGTGTTAAGGGCGGCGACATATTGTAGAAGAAAATTGCTAGTGCTGTGCACATAGCATTGTTCACACCGAATGTATCTACGTACTGTAGATGACTGCGTCGATATTTCGTTTTTTTGGTAAGTAACAGCTCGATGATTAAATATTTTTATGTTATGCTTTAAAATTATGGTTAAAAATACTCATTCTGGAGAGTTTGGTTTGCGCTAAAGTATAATTTTTCTGTCATTAGCGGGTTGACAAGAGTGTTAAGGGCGGCGACATATTGTAGAAGAAAATTGCTAGTGCTGTGCACATAGCATTCTTCACACCGAATGTATCTACGTACTGTAGATGACTGCGTCGATATTTCGTTTTTTGGGAAGTAACAGCTCGATGATTAAATATTTTTACGAAATGCTTTGACAACAGAGATAGAAATACTCATTCTGATGACTTTGGTTTGCGCTAAAGTATAATTTTTCTGTCATTAGTAGGTTGACAAGAGTGTTAAGGGCGGCGACATATTGTAGAAGAAAATTGCTAGTGCTGTGCACATAGCATTCTTCACACCGAATGTATCTACGTACTGTAGATGACTGCGTCGATATTTCGTTTTTTTGGTAAGTAACAGCTCGATGATTAAATATTTTTATGTTATGCTTTAAAATTAGGGTTGAAAATACTCATTCTGGAGACTTTGGTTTGCGCTAAAGTACAATTTTTCTGTCATTAGCGGGTTTACAAGAGTGTTAAGGGCGGCGACATATTGTAGAAGAAAATTGCTAGTGCTGTGCACATAGCATTCTTCACACCGAATGCATCTACGTACTGTAGATGACTGCGTCGATATTTCGTTTTTTGGGAAGTAACAGCTCGATGATTAAATATTTTTACGAAATGCTTTAACAATAGAGATAAAAATACTCATTCTGATGACTTTGGTTTGCGCTAAAGTATAATTTTTCTGTCATTAGCAGGTTGGCAAGAGTGTTAAGGGCGGCGACATATTGTAGAAGAAAATTGCTAGTGCTGTGCACATAGCATTGTTCACACCGAATGTATCTACGTACTGTAGATGACTGCGTCGATATTTCGTTTTTTTGGTAAGTAACAGCTCGATGATTAAATATTTTTATGTTATGCTTTAAAATTATGGTTAAAAATACTCATTCTGGAGAGTTTGGTTTGCGCTAAAGTATAATTTTTCTGTCATTAGCGGGTTGACAAGAGTGTTAAGGGCGGCGACATATTGTAGAAGAAAATTGCTAGTGCTGTGCACATAGCATTCTTCACACCGAATGTATCTACGTACTGTAGATGACTGCGTCGATATTTCGTTTTTTGGGAAGTAACAGCTCGATGATTAAATATTTTTACGAAATGCTTTGACAACAGAGATAGAAATACTCATTCTGATGACTTTGGTTTGCGCTAAAGTATAATTTTTCTGTCATTAGTAGGTTGACAAGAGTGTTAAGGGCGGCGACATATTGTAGAAGAAAATTGCTAGTGCTGTGCACATAGCATTCTTCACACCGAATGTATCTACGTACTGTAGATGACTGCGTCGATATTTCGTTTTTTGGTAAGTAACAGCTCGATGAATAAATATTTTTATGTTATGCTTTAACATTAGGGTTAAAAATACTCATTCTGGAGACTTTGGTTTGCGCTAAAGTATAATTTTTCTGTCAGTAGCAGGTTGACAAGAGTGTTAAGGGCGGCGACATATTGTAGAAGAAAATTGCTAGTGCTATGCACATAGCATTCTTCACACCGAATGTATCTACGTACTGTAGATGACTGCGTCGATATTTCGTTTATTGGGAAGTAACAGCTCGATGATTAAATATTTTTACGAGATGCTTTAACAATAGAGATAAAAATACTCATTCTGATGACTTTGGTTTGCGCTAAAGTATAATTTTTCTGTCATTAGCAGGTTGACAAGAGTGTTAAGGGCGGCGACATATTGTAGAAGAAAATTGCTAGTGCTGTGCACATAGCATTCTTCACACCGAATGTATCTACGTACTGTAGATGACTGCGTCGATATTTCGTTTTTTTGGTAAGTAACAGCTCGATGATTAAATATTTTTATGTTATGCTTTAAAATTAGGGTTAAAAATACTCATTCTGGAGACTTTGGTTTGCGCTAAAGTATAATTTTTCTGTCATTAGCGGGTTGACAAGAGTGTTAAGGGCGGCGACATATTGTAGAAGAAAATTGCTAGTGCTGTGCACATAGCATTCTTCACACCGAATGTATCTACGTACTGTAGATGACTGCGTCGATATTTCGTTTTTTGGTAAGTAACAGCTCAATGATTAAATATTTTTACGAAATGCTTTAACAATAGAGATAAAAATACTCATTCTGATGACTTTTGTTTGCGCTAAAGTATAATTTTTCTGTCATTAGCAGGTTGACAAGAGTGTTAAGGGCGGCGACATATTGCAGAAGAGAATTGCTAGTGCTGTGCACATAGCATTCTTCACACCGAATGTATCTACGTACTGTAGATGACTGCGTCGATATTTCGTTTTTTGGTAAGTAACAGCTCGATGATTAAATATTTTTATGTTATGCTTTAACATTAGGGTTAAAAATACTCATTCTGGAGACTTTGGTTTGCGCTAAAGTATAATTTTTCTGTCATTAGCAGGTTGACAAGAGTGTTAAGGGCGGCGACATATTGTAGAAGAAAATTGCTAGTGCTGTGCACATAGCATTCTTCACACCGAATGTATCTACGTACTGTAGATGACTGCGTCGATATTTCGTTTTTTGGTAAGTAACAGCTCGATGATTAAATATTTTTATGTTATGCTTTATCATTAGGGTTAAAAATACTCATTCTGGAGACTTTGGTTTGCGCTAAAGTATAATTTTTCTGTCATTAGCAGGTCGACAAGAGTGTTAAGGGCGGCGACATATTGCAGAAGAAAATTGCTAGTGCTGTGCACATAGCATTCTTCACACCGAATGTAGCTACGTACTGTTGATGACTGCGTCGATATTTCGTTTTTTTGGTAAGTAACAGCTCGATGATTAAATATTTTTATGTTATTCTTTAAAATTAGGGTTAAAAATACTCATTCTGGAGACTTTGGTTTGCGATAAAGTATAATTTTTCTGTCATTAGCGGGTTGACAAGAGTGTTAAGGGCGGCGACATATTGTAGAAGAAAATTGCTAGTGCTGTGCACATAGCATTCTTCACACCGAATGTATCTACGTACTGCAGATGACTGCGTCGATATTTCGTTTTTTGGGAAGTAACAGCTCGATGATTAAATATTTTTACGAAATGCTTTAACAATAGAGATAAAAATACTCATTCTGATGACTTTGGTTTGCGCTAAAGTATAATTTTTCTGTCATTAGCAGGTTGGAAAGAGTGTTAAGGGCGGCGACATATTGTAGAAGAAAATTGCTAGTGCTGTGCACATAGCATTCTTCACACCGAATGTATCTACGTACTGTAGATGACTGCGTCGATATTTCGTTTTTTTGGTAAGTAACAGCTCGATGATTAAATATTTTTATGTTATGCTTTAAAATTAGGGTTAAAAATACTCATTCTGGAGACTTTGGTTTGCGCTAAAGTATAATTTTTCTGTCATTAGCGGGTTGACAAGAGTGTTAAGGGCGGCGACATATTGTAGAAGAAAATTGCTAGTGCTGTGCACATAGCATTCTTCACACCGAATGTATCTACGTACTGTAGATGACTGCGTCGATATTTCGTTTTTTGGTAAGTAACAGCTCGATGATTAAATATTTTTATGTTATGCTTTATCATTAGGGTTAAAAATACTCATTCTGGAGACTTTGGTTTGCGCTAAAGTATAATTTTTCTGTCATTAGCAGGTTGACAAGAGTGTTAAGGGCGGCGACATATTGTAGAAGAAAATTGCTAGTGCTGTGCACATAGCATTCTTCACACCGAATGTATCTACGTACTGTGGATGACTGCGTCGATATTTCGTTTTTTGGTAAGTAACAGCTCGATGATTAAATATTTTTATGTTATGCTTTATCATTAGGGTTAAAATTACTCATTCTGGAGACTTTGGTTTGCGCTAAAGTATAATTTTTCTGTCATTAGCAGGTCGACAAGAGTGTTAAGGGCGGCGACATATTGCAGAAGAAAATTGCTAGTGCTGTGCACATAGCATTCTTCACACCGAATGTAGCTACGTACTGTAGATGACTGCGTCGATATTTCGTTTTTTTGGTAAGTAACAGCTCGATGATTAAATATTTTTATGTTATTCTTTAAAATTAGGGTTAAAAATACTCATTCTGGAGACTTTGGTTTGCGCTAAAGTATAATTTTTCTGTCATTAGCGGGTTGACAAGAGTGTTAAGGGCGGCGACATATTGTAGAAGAAAATTGCTAGTGCTGTGCACATAGCATTCTTCACACCGAATGTATCTACGTACTGTAGATGACTGCGTCGATATTTCGTTTTTTGGGAAGTAACAGCTCGATGATTGAATATTTTTACGAAATGCTTTAACAATAGAGATAAAAATACTCATTCTGATGACTTTGGTTTGCGCTAAAGTATAATTTTTCTGTCATTAGCAGGTTGGAAAGAGTGTTAAGGGCGGCGACATATTGTAGAAGAAAATTGCTAGTGCTGTGCACATAGCATTCTTCACACCGAATGTATCTACGTACTGTAGATGACTGCGTCGATATTTCGTTTTTTTGGTAAGTAACAGCTCGATGATTAAATATTTTTATGTTATGCTTTAAAATTAGGGTTAAAAATACTCATTCTGGAGACTTTGGTTTGCGCTAAAGTATAATTTTTCTGTCATTAGCGGGTTGACAAGAGTGTTAAGGGCGGCGACATATTGTAGAAGAAAATTGCTAGTGCTGTGCACATAGCATTCTTCACACCGAATGTATCTACGTACTGTAGATGACTGCGTCGATATTTCGTTTTTTGGTAAGTAAAAGCTCGATGATTAAATATTTTTATGTTATGCTTTATCATTAGGGTTAAAAATACTCATTCTGGAGACTTTGGTTTGCGCTAAAGTATAATTTTTCTGTCATTAGCAGGTCGACAAGAGTGTTAAGGGCGGCGACATATTGCAGAAGAAAATTGCTAGTGCTGTGCACATAGCATTCTTCACACCGAATGTAGCTACGTACTGTAGATGACTGCGTCGATATTTCGTTTTTTTGGTAAGTAACAGCTCGATGATTAAATATTTTTATGTTATGCTTTATCATTAGGGTTAAAAATACTCATTCTGGAGACTTTGGTTTGCGCTAAAGTATAATTTTTCTGTCATTAGCAGGTTGACAAGAGTGTTAAGGGCGGCGACATATTGTAGAAGAAAATTGCTAGTGCTGTGCACATAGCATTCTTCACACCGAATGTATCTACGTACTGTAGATGACTGCGTCGATATTTCGTTTTTTGGTAAGTAACAGCTCGATGATTAAATATTTTTATGTTATGCTTTATCATTAGGGTTAAAAATACTCATTCTGGAGACTTTGGTTTGCGCTAAAGTATAATTTTTCTGTCATTAGCAGGTCGACAAGAGTGTTAAGGGCGGCGACATATTGCAGAAGAAAATTGCTAGTGCTGTGCACATAGCATTCTTCACACCGAATGTAGCTACGTACTGTAGATGACTGCGTCGATATTTCGTTTTTTTGGTAAGTAACAGCTCGATGATTAAATATTTTTATGTTATTCTTTAAAATTAGGGTTAAAAATACTCATTCTGGAGACTTTGGTTTGCGCTAAAGTATAATTTTTCTGTCATTAGCGGGTTGACAAGAGTGTTAAGGGCGGCGACATATTGTAGAAGAAAATTGCTAGTGCTGTGCACATAGCATTCTTCACACCGAATGTATCTACGTACTGTAGATGACTGCGTCGATATTTCGTTTTTTGGGAAGTAACAGCTCGATGATTAAATATTTTTACGAAATGCTTTAACAATAGAGATAAAAATACTCATTCAGATGACTTTGGTTTGCGCTAAAGTATAATTTTTCTGTCATTAGCAGCTTGGAAAGAGTGTTAAGGGCGGCGACATATTGTAGAAGAAAATTGCTAGTGCTGTGCACATAGCATTCTTCACACCGAATGTATCTACGTACTGTAGATGACTGCGTCGATATTTCGTTTTTTGGTAAGTAACAGCTCGATGATTAAATATTTTTATGTTATGCTTTATCATTAGGGTTAAAAATACTCATTCTGGAGACTTTGGTTTGCGCTAAAGTATAATTTTTCTGTCATTAGCAGGTCGACAAGAGTGTTAAGGGCGGCGACATATTGCAGAAGAAAATTGCTAGTGCTGTGCACATAGCATTCTTCACACCGAATGTATCTACGTACTGTAGATGACTGCGTCGATATTTCGTTTTTTGGGAAGTAACAGCTTTATGATTAAATATTTTTACGAAATGCTTTAACAATAGAGATAAAAATAGTCATTCTGATGACTTTGGTTTGCGCTAAAGTATAATTTTTCTGGCATTAGCAGGTTGACAAGAGTGTTAAGGGCGGCGACATATTGTAGAAGAAAATTGCTAGTGCTGTGCACATAGCATTCTTCACACCGAATGTATCTACGTACTGTAGATGACTGCGTCGATATTTCGTTTTTTTGGTAAGTAACAGCTCGATGATTAAATATTTTTATGTTATGCTTTAAAATTAGGGTTAAAAATACTCATTCTGGAGACTTTGGTTTGCGCTAAAGTATAATTTTTCTGTCATTAGCGGGTTTACAAGAGTGTTAAGGGCGGCGACATATTGTAGAAGAAAATTGCTAGTGCTGTGCACATAGCATTCTTCACACCGAATGCATCTACGTACTGTAGATGACTGCGTCGATATTTCGTTTTTTGGGAAGTAACAGCTCGATGATTAAATATTTTTACGAAATGCTTTAACAATAGAGATAAAAATACTCATTCTGATGACTTTGGTTTGCGCTAAAGTATAATTTTTCTGTCATTAGCAGGTTGGCAAGAGTGTTAAGGGCGGCGACATATTGTAGAAGAAAATTGCTAGTGCTGTGCACATAGCATTCTTCACACCGAATGTATCTACGTACTGTAGATGACTGCGTCGATATTTCGTTTTTTTGGTAAGTAACAGCTCGATGATTAAATATTTTTATGTTATGCTTTAAAATTATGGTTAAAAATACTCATTCTGGAGAGTTTGGTTTGCGCTAAAGTATAATTTTTCTGTCATTAGCGGGTTGACAAGAGTGTTAAGGGCGGCGACATATTGTAGAAGAAAATTGCTAGTGCTGTGCACATAGCATTCTTCACACCGAATGTATCTACGTACTGTAGATGACTGCGTCGATATTTCGTTTTTTGGTAAGTAACAGCTCGATGAATAAATATTTTTATGTTATGCTTTAACATTAGGGTTAAAAATACTCATTCTGGAGACTTTGGTTTGCGCTAAAGTATAATTTTTCTGTCAGTAGCAGGTTGACAAGAGTGTTAAGGGCGGCGACATATTGTAGAAGAAAATTGCTAATGCTGTGCACATAGCATTCTTCACACCGAATGTATCTACGTACTGTAGATGACTGCGTCGATATTTCGTTTTTTGGTAAGTAACAGCTCAATGATTAAATATTTTTATGTTATGCTTTAACATTAGGGTTACAAGTACTCATTATGGAGACTTTGGTTTGCGCTAAAGTATAATTTTTCTGTCATTAGCAGGTTAACAAGAGTGTTAAGGGCGGCGACATATTGTAGAAGAAAATTGCTAGTGCTGTGCACATAGCATTCTTCACACCGAATGTATCTACGTACTGTAGATGACTGCGTCGATATTTCGTTTTTTTGGTAAGTAACAGCTCGATGATTAAATATTTTTATGTTATGCTTTAAAATTAGGGTTAAAAATACTCATTCTGGAGACTTTGGTTTGCGCTAAAGTATAATTTTTCTGTCATTAGCGGGTTGACAAGAGTGTTAAGGGCGGCGACATATTGTAGAAGAAAATTGCTAGTGCTGTGCACATAGCATTCTTCACACCGAATGTATCTACGTACTGTAGATGACTGCGTCGATATTTCGTTTTTTGGTAAGTAACAGCTCAATGATTAAATATTTTTACGAAATGCTTTAACAATAGAGATAAAAATACTCATTCTGATGACTTTTGTTTGCGCTAAAGTATAATTTTTCTGTCATTAGCAGGTTGACAAGAGTGTTAAGGGCGGCGACATATTGCAGAAGAGAATTGCTAGTGCTGTGCACATAGCATTCTTCACACCGAATGTATCTACGTACTGTAGATGACTGCGTCGATATTTCGTTTTTTGGTAAGTAACAGCTCGATGATTAAATATTTTTATGTTATGCTTTAACATTAGGGTTAAAAATACTCATTCTGGAGACTTTGGTTTGCGCTAAAGTATAATTTTTCTGTCATTAGCAGGTTGACAAGAGTGTTAAGGGCGGCGACATATTGTAGAAGAAAATTGCTAGTGCTGTGCACATAGCATTCTTCACACCGAATGTATCTACGTACTGTAGATGACTGCGTCGATATTTCGTTTTTTGGTAAGTAACAGCTCGATGATTAAATATTTTTATGTTATGCTTTATCATTAGGGTTAAAAATACTCATTCTGGAGACTTTGGTTTGCGCTAAAGTATAATTTTTCTGTCATTAGCAGGTCGACAAGAGTGTTAAGGGCGGCGACATATTGCAGAAGAAAATTGCTAGTGCTGTGCACATAGCATTCTTCACACCGAATGTAGCTACGTACTGTAGATGACTGCGTCGATATTTCGTTTTTTTGGTAAGTAACAGCTCGATGATTAAATATTTTTATGTTATGCTTTAAAATTAGGGTTAAAAATACTCATTCTGGAGACTTTGGTTTGCGCTAAAGCATAATTTTTCTGTCATTAGCGGGTTGACAAGAGTGTTAAGGGCGGCGACATATTGTAGAAGAAAATTGCTAGTGCTGTGCACATAGCATTCTTCACACCGAATGTATCTACGTACTGTAGATGACTGCGTCGATATTTCGTTTTTTGGGAAGTAACAGCTCGATGATTAAATATTTTTACGAAATGCTTTAACAATAGAGATAAAAATACTCATTCTGATGACTTTGGTTTGCGCTAAAGTATAATTTTTCTGTCATTAGCAGGTTGGAAAGAGTGTTAAGGGCGGCGACATATTGTAGAAGAAAATTGCTAGTGCTGTGCACATAGCATTCTTCACACCGAATGTATCTACGTACTGTAGATGACTGCGTCGATATTTCGTTTTTTTGGTAAGTAACAGCTCGATGATTAAATATTTTTATGTTATGCTTTAAAATTAGGGTTAAAAATAGTCATTCTGGAGACTTTGGTTTGCGCTAAAGTATAATTTTTCTGTCATTAGCGGGTTGACAAGAGTGTTAAGGGCGGCGACATATTGTAGAAGAAAATTGCTAGTGCTGTGCACATAGCATTCTTCACACCGAATGTATCTACGTACTGTAGATGACTGCGTCGATATTTCGTTTTTTGGTAAGTAACAGCTCGATGATTAAATATTTTTATGTTATGCTTTATCATTAGGGTTAAAAATACACATTCTGGAGACTTTGGTTTGCGCTAAAGTATAATTTTTCTGTCATTAGCAGGTCGACAAGAGTGTTAAGGGCGGCGACATATTGCAGAAGAAAATTGCTAGTGCTGTGCACATAGCATTCTTCACACCGAAAGTAGCTACGTACTGTAGATGACTGCGTCGATATTTCGTTTTTTTGGTAAGTAACAGCTCGATGATTAAATATTTTTATGTTATGCTTTATCATTAGGGTTAAAAATACTCATTCTGGAGACTTTGGTTTGCGCTAAAGTATAATTTTTCTGTCATTAGCAGGTTGACAAGAGTGTTAAGGGCGGCGACATATTGTAGAAGAAAATTGCTAGTGCTGTGCACATAGCATTCTTCACACCGAATGTATCTACGTACTGTAGATGACTGCGTCGATATTTCGTTTTTTGGGAAGTAACAGCTCGATGATTAAATATTTTTACGAAATGCTTTAACAATAGAGATAAAAATACTCATTCTGATGACTTTGGTTTGCGCTAAAGTATAATTTTTCTGTCATTAGCAGGTTGGAAAGAGTGTTAAGGGCGGCGACATATTGTAGAAGAAAATTGCTAGTGCTGTGCACATAGCATTCTTCACACCGAATGTATCTACGTACTGTAGATGACTGCGTCGATATTTCGTTTTTTTGGTAAGTAACAGCTCGATGATTAAATATTTTTATGTTATGCTTTAAAATTAGGGTTAAAAATACTCATTCTGGAGACTTTGGTTTGCGCTAAAGTATAATTTTTCTGTCATTAGCGGGTTGACAAGAGTGTTAAGGGCGGCGACATATTGTAGAAGAAAATTGCTAGTGCTGTGCACATAGCATTCTTCACACCGAATGTATCTACGTACTGTAGATGACTGCGTCGATATTTCGTTTTTTGGTAAGTAACAGCTCGATGATTAAATATTTTTATGTTATGCTTTATCATTAGGGTTAAAAATACTCATTCTGGAGACTTTGGTTTGCGCTAAAGTATAATTTTTCTGTCATTAGCAGGTTAACAAGAGTGTTAAGGGCGGCGACATATTGTAGAAGAAAATTGCTAGTGCTGTGCACATAGCATTCTTCACACCGAATGTATCTACGTACTGTAGATGACTGCGTCGATATTTCGTTTTTTGGTAAGTAACAGCTCGATGATTAAATATTTTTATGTTATGCTTTATCATTAGGGTTAAAATTACTCATTCTGGAGACTTTGGTTTGCGCTAAAGTATAATTTTTCTGTCATTAGCAGGTCGACAAGAGTGTTAAGGGCGGCGACATATTGCAGAAGAAAATTGCTAGTGCTGTGCACATAGCATTCTTCACACCGAATGTAGCTACGTACTGTAGATGACTGCGTCGATATTTCGTTTTTTTGGTAAGTAACAGCTCGATGATTAAATATTTTTATGTTATTCTTTAAAATTAGGGTTAAAAATACTCATTCTGGAGACTTTGGTTTGCTCTAAAGTATAATTTTTCTGTCATTAGCGGGTTGACAAGAGTGTTAAGGGCGGCGACATATTGTAGAAGAAAATCTCTAGTGCTGTGCACATAGCATTCTTCACACCGAATGTATCTACGTACTGTAGATGACTGCGTCGATATTTCGTTTTTTGGGAAGTAACAGCTCGATGACTAAATATTTTTACGAAATGCTTTAACAATAGAGATAAAAATACTCATTCTGATGACTTTGGTTTGCGCTAAAGTATAATTTTTCTGTCATTAGCAGGTTGGAAAGAGTGTTAAGGGCGGCGACATATTGTAGAAGAAAATTGCTAGTGCTGTGCACATAGCATTCTTCACACCGAATGTATCTACGTACTGTAGATGACTGCGTCGATATTTCGTTTTTTTGGTAAGTAACAGCTCGATGATTAAATATTTTTATGTTATGCTTTAAAATTAGGGTTAAAAATACTCATTCTGGAGACTTTGGTTTGCGCTAAAGTATAATTTTTCTGTCATTAGCGGGTTGACAAGAGTGTTAAGGGCGGCGACATATTGTAGAAGAAAATTGCTAGTGCTGTGCACATAGCATTCTTCACACCGAATGTATCTACGTACTGTAGATGACTGCGTCGATATTTCGTTTTTTGGTAAGTAAAAGCTCGATGATTAAATATTTTTATGTTATGCTTTATCATTAGGGTTAAAAATACTCATTCTGGAGACTTTGGTTTGCGCTAAAGTATAATTTTTCTGTCATTAGCAGGTCGACAAGAGTGTTAAGGGCGGCGACATATTGCAGAAGAAAATTGCTAGTGCTGTGCACATAGCATTCTTCACACCGAATGTAGCTACGTACTGTAGATGACTGCGTCGATATTTCGTTTTTTTGGTAAGTAACAGCTCGATGATTAAATATTTTTATGTTATGCTTTATCATTAGGGTTAAAAATACTCATTCTGGAGACTTTGGTTTGCGCTAAAGTATAATTTTTCTGTCATTAGCAGGTTGACAAGAGTGTTAAGGGCGGCGACATATTGTAGAAGAAAATTGCTAGTGCAGTGCACATAGCATTCTTCACACCGAATGTATCTACGTACTGTAGATGACTGCGTCGATATTTCGTTTTTTGGTAAGTAACAGCTCGATGATTAAATATTTTTATGTTATGCTTTATCATTAGGGTTAAAAATACTCATTCTGGAGACTTTGGTTTGCGCTAAAGTATAATTTTTCTGTCATTAGCAGGTCGACAAGAGTGTTAAGGGCGGCGACATATTGCAGAAGAAAATTGCTAGTGCTGTGCACATAGCATTCTTCACACCGAATGTAGCTACGTACTGTAGATGACTGCGTCGATATTTCGTTTTTTTGGTAAGTAACAGCTCGATGATTAAATATTTTTATGTTATTCTTTAAAATTAGGGTTAAAAATACTCATTCTGGAGACTTTGGTTTGCGCTAAAGTATAATTTTTCTGTCATTAGCGGGTTGACAAGAGTGTTAAGGGCGGCGACATATTGTAGAAGAAAATTGCTAGTGCTGTGCACATAGCATTCTTCACACCGAATGTATCTACGTACTGAAGATGACTGCGTCGATATTTCGTTTTTTGGGAAGTAACAGCTCGATGATTAAATATTTTTACGAAATGCTTTAACAATAGAGATAAAAATACTCATTCTGATGACTTTGGTTTGCGCTAAAGTATAATTTTTCTGTCATTAGCAGCTTGGAAAGAGTGTTAAGGGCGGCGACATATTGTAGAAGAAAATTGCTAGTGCTGTGCACATAGCATTCTTCACACCGAATGTATCTACGTACTGTAGATGACTGCGTCGATATTTCGTTTTTTGGTAAGTAACAGCTCGATGATTAAATATTTTTATGTTATGCTTTATCATTAGGGTTAAAAATACTCATTCTGGAGACTTTGGTTTGCGCTAAAGTATAATTTTTCTGTCATTAGCAGGTCGACAAGACTGTTAAGGGCGGCGACATATTGCAGAAGAAAATTGCTAGTGCTGTGCACATAGCATTCTTCACACCGAATGTATCTACGTACTGTAGATGACTGCGTCGATATTTCGTTTTTTGGGAAGTAACAGCTTTATGATTAAATATTTTTACGAAATGCTTTAACAATAGAGATAAAAATACTCATTCTGATGACTTTGGTTTGCGCTAAAGTATAATTTTTCTGTCATTAGCAGGTTGACAAGAGTGTTAAGGGCAGCGACATATTGTAGAAGAAAATTGCTAGTGCTGTGCACATAGCATTCTTCACACCGAATGTATCTACGTACTGTAGATGACTGCGTCGATATTTCGTTTTTTTGGTAAGTAACAGCTCGATGATTAAATATTTTTATGTTATGCTTTAAAATTAGGGTTAAAAATACTCATTCTGGAGACTTTGGTTTGCGCTAAAGTATAATTTTTCTGTCATTAGCGGGTTTACAAGAGTGTTAAGGGCGGCGACATATTGTAGAAGAAAATTGCTAGTGTTGTGCACATAGCATTCTTCACACCGAATGCATCTACGTACTGTAGATGACTGCGTCGATATTTCGTTTTTTGGGAAGTAACAGCTCGATGATTAAATATTTTTACGAAATGCTTTACTAATAGAGATAAAAATACTCATTCTGATGACTTTGGTTTGCGCTAAAGTATAATTTTTCTGTCATTAGCAGGTTGGCAAGAGTGTTAAGGGCGGCGACATATTGTAGAAGAAAATTGCTAGTGCTGTGCACATAGCATTCTTCACACCGAATGTATCTACGTACTGTAGATGACTGCGTCGATATTTCGTTTTTTTGGTAAGTAACAGCTCGATGATTAAATATTTTTATGTTATGCTTTAAAATTATGGTTAAAAATACTCATTCTGGAGAGTTTGGTTTGCGCTAAAGTATAATTTTTCTGTCATTAGCGGGTTGACAAGAGTGTTAAGGGCGGCGACATATTGTAGAAGAAAATTGCTAGGGCTGTGCACATAGCATTCTTCACACCGAATGTATCTACGTACTGTAGATGACTGCGTCGATATTTCGTTTTTTGGGAAGTAACAGCTCGATGATTAAATATTTTTACGAAATGCTTTGACAATAGAGATAGAAATACTCATTCTGATGACTTTGGTTTGCGCTAAAGTATAATTTTTCTGTCATTAGTAGGTTGACAAGAGTGTTAAGGGCGGCGACATATTGTAGAAGAAAATTGCTAGTGCTGTGCACATAGCATTCTTCACACCGAATGTATCTACGTACTGTAGATGACTGCGTCGATATTTCGTTTTTTGGTAAGTAACAGCTCGATGAATAAATATTTTTATGTTATGCTTTAACATTAGGGTTAAAAATACTCATTCTGGAGACTTTGGTTTGCGCTAAAGTATAATTTTTCTGTCAGTAGCAGGTTGACAAGAGTGTTAAGGGCGGCGACATATTGTAGAAGAAAATTGCTAATGCTGTGCACATAGCATTCTTCACACCGAATGTATCTACGTACTGTAGATGACTGCGTCGATATTTCGTTTTTTGGTAAGTAACAGCTCAGTGATTAAATATTTTTATGTTATGCTTTAACATTAGGGTTACAAATACTCATTATGGAGACTTTGGTTTGCGCTAAAGTATAATTTTTCTGTCAGTAGCAGGTTGACAAGAGTGTTAAGGGCGGCGACATATTGTAGAAGAAAATTGCTAATGCTGTGCACATAGCATTCTTCACACCGAATGTATCTACGTACTGTAGATGACTGCGTCGATATTTCGTTTTTTGGTAAGTAACAGCTCAATGATTAAATATTTTTATGTTATGCTTTAACATTAGGGTTACAAGTACTCATTATGGAGACTTTGGTTTGCGCTAAAGTATAATTTTTCTGTCATTAGCAGGTTGACAAGAGTGTTAAGGGCGGCGACATATTGTAGAAGAAAATTGCTAGTGCTGTGCACATAGCATTCTTCACACCGAATGTATCTACGTACTGTAGATGACTGCGTCGATATTTCGTTTTTTTGGTAAGTAACAGCTCGATGATTAAATATTTTTATGTTATGCTTTAAAATTAGGGTTAAAAATACTCATTCTGGAGACTTTGGTTTGCGCTAAAGTATAATTTTTCTGTCATTAGCGGGTTGACAAGAGTGTTAAGGGCGGCGACATATTGTAGAAGAAAATTGCTAGTGCTGTGCACATAGCATTCTTCACACCGAATGTATCTACGTACTGTAGATGACTGCGTCGATATTTCGTTTTTTGGTAAGTAACAGCTCAATGATTAAATATTTTTACGAAATGCTTTAACAATAGAGATAAAAATACTCATTCTGATGACTTTTGTTTGCGCTAAAGCATAATTTTTCTGTCATTAGCAGGTTGACAAGAGTGTTAAGGGCGGCGACATATTGCAGAAGAGAATTGCTAGTGCTGTGCACATAGCATTCTTCACACCGAATGTATCTACGTACTGTAGATGACTGCGTCGATATTTCGTTTTTTGGTAAGTAACAGCTCGATGATTAAATATTTTTATGTTATGCTTTAACATTAGGGTTAAAAATACTCATTCTGGAGACTTTGGTTTGCGCTAAAGTATAATTTTTCTGTCATTAGCAGGTTGACAAGAGTGTTAAGGGCGGCGACATATTGTAGAAGAAAATTGCTAGTGCTGTGCACATAGTATTCTTCACACCGAATGTATCTACGTACTGTAGATGACTGCGTCGATATTTCGTTTTTTGGTAAGTAACAGCTCGATGATTAAATATTTTTATGTTATGCTTTATCATTAGGGTTAAAAATACTCATTCTGGAGACTTTGGTTTGCGCTAAAGTATAATTTTTCTGTCATTAGCAGGTCGACAAGAGTGTTAAGGGCGGCGACATATTGCAGAAGAAAATTGCTAGTGCTGTGCACATAGCATTCTTCACACCGAATGTAGCTACGTACTGTAGATGACTGCGTCGATATTTCGTTTTTTTGGTAAGTAACAGCTCGATGATTAAATATTTTTGTGTTATTCTTTAAAATTAGGGTTAAAAATACTCATTCTGGAGACTTTGGTTTGCGCTAAAGTATAATTTTTCTGTCATTAGCGGGTTGACAAGAGTGTTAAGGGCGGCGACATATTGTAGAAGAAAATTGCTAGTGCTGTGCACATAGCATTCTTCACACCGAATGTATCTACGTACTGTAGATGACTGCGTCGATATTTCGTTTTTTGGGAAGTAACAGCTCGATGATTAAATATTTTTACGAAATGCTTTAACAATAGAGATAAAAATACTCATTCTGATGACTTTGGTTTGCTCTAAAGTATAATTTTTCTGTCATTAGCAGGTTGGAAAGAGTGTTAAGGGCGGCGACATATTGTAGAAGAAAATTGCTAGTGCTGTGCACATAGCATTCTTCACACCGAATGTATCTACGTACTGTAGATGACTGCGTCGATATTTCGTTTTTTTGGTAAGTAACAGCTCGATGATTAAATATTTTTATGTTATGCTTTAAAATTAGGGTTAAAAATACTCATTCTGGAGACTTTGGTTTGCGCTAAAGTATAATTTTTCTGTCATTAGCGGGTTGACAAGAGTGTTAAGGGCGGCGACATATTGTAGAAGAAAATTGCTAGTGCTGTGCACATAGCATTCTTCACACCGAATGTATCTACGTACTGTAGATGACTGCGTCGATATTTCGTTTTTTGGTAAGTAACAGCTCGATGATTAAATATTTTTATGTTATGCTTTATCATTAGGGTTAAAAATACACATTCTGGAGACTTTGGTTTGCGCTAAAGTATAATTTTTCTGTCATTAGCAGGTCGACAAGAGTGTTAAGGGCGGCGACATATTGCAGAAGAAAATTGCTAGTGCTGTGCACATAGCATTCTTCACACCGAAAGTAGCTACGTACTGTAGATGACTGCGTCGATATTTCGTTTTTTTGGTAAGTAACAGCTCGATGATTAAATATTTTTATGTTATGCTTTATCATTAGGGTTAAAAATACTCATTCTGGAGACTTTGGTTTGCGCTAAAGTATAATTTTTCTGTCATTAGCAGGTTGACAAGAGTGTTAAGGGCGGCGACATATTGTAGAAGAAAATTGCTAGTGCTGTGCACATAGCATTCTTCACACCGAATGTATCTACGTACTGTAGATGACTGCGTCGATATTTCGTTTTTTGCTAAGTAACAGCTCGATGATTAAATATTTTTATGTTATGCTTTATCATTAGGGTTAAAAATACTCATTCTGGAGACTTTGGTTTGCGCTAAAGTATAATTTTTCTGTCATTAGCAGGTCGACAAGAGTGTTAAGGGCGGCGACATATTGCAGAAGAAAATTGCTAGTGCTGTGCACATAGCATTCTTCACACCGAATGTAGCTACGTACTGTAGATGACTGCGTCGATATTTCGTTTTTTTGGTAAGTAACAGCTCGATGATTAAATATTTTTATGTTATTCTTTAAAATTAGGGTTAAAAATACTCATTCTGGAGACTTTGGTTTGCGCTAAAGTATAATTTTTCTGTCATTAGCGGGTTGACAAGAGTGTTAAGGGCGGCGACATATTGTAGAAGAAAATTGCTAGTGCTGTGCACATAGCATTCTTCACACCGAATGTATCTACGTACTGTAGATGACTGCGTCGATATTTCGTTTTTTGGGAAGTAACAGCTCGATGATTAAATATTTTTATGTTATGCTTTATCATTAGGGTTAAAAATACTCATTCTGGAGACTTTGGTTTGCGCTAAAGTATAATTTTTCTGTCATTAGCAGGTTGACAAGAGTGTTAAGGGCGGCGACATATTGTAGAAGAAAATTGCTAGTGCTGTGCACATAGCATTCTTCACACCGAATGTATCTACGTACTGTAGATGACTGCGTCGATATTTCGTTTTTTGGTAAGTAACAGATCGATGATTAAATATTTTTATGTTATGCTTTATCATTAGGGTTAAAAATACTCATTCTGGAGACTTTGGTTTGCGCTAAAGTATAATTTTTCTGTCATTAGCAGGTCGACAAGAGTGTTAAGGGCGGCGACATATTGCAGAAGAAAATTGCTAGTGCTGTGCACATAGCATTCTTCACACCGAATGTAGCTACGTACTGTAGATGACTGCGTCGATATTTCGTTTTTTTGGTAAGTAACTGCTCGATGATTAAATATTTTTATGTTATTCTTTAAAATTAGGGTTAAAAATACTCATTCTGGAGACTTTGGTTTGCGCTAAAGTATAATTTTTCTGTCATTAGCGGGTTGACAAGAGTGTTAAGGGCGGCGACATATTGTAGAAGAAAATTGCTAGTGCTGTGCACATAGCATTCTTCACACCGAATGTATCTACGTACTGTAGATGACTGCGTCGATATTTCGTTTTTTGGGAAGTAACAGCTCGATGATTAAATATTTTTACCAAATGCTTTAACAATAGAGATAAAAATACTCATTCTGATGACTTTGGTTTGCGCTAAAGTATAATTTTTCTGTCATTAGCAGGTTGGAAAGAGTGTTAAGGGCGGCGACATATTGTAGAAGAAAATTGCTAGTGCTGTGCACATAGCATTCTTCACAATGAATGTATCTACGTACTGTAGATGACTGCGTCGATTTTTCGTTTTTTGGTAAGTAACAGCTCGGTGATTAAATATTTTTATGTTATGCTTTATCATTAGGGTTAAAAATACTCATTCTGGAGACTTTGGTTTGCGCTAAAGTATAATTTTTCTGTCATTAGCAGGTTGACAAGAGTGTTAAGGGCGGCGACATATTGTAGAAGAAAATTGCTAGTGCTGTGCACATAGCATTCTTCACACCGAATGTATCTACGTACTGTAGATGACTGCGTCGATATTTCGTTTTTTGGGAAGTAACAGCTCGATGATTAAATATTTTTACGAAATGCTTTAAAAATAGAGATAAAAATACTCATTCTGATGACTTTGGTTTGCGCTAAAGTATAATTTTTCTGTCATTAGCAGGTTGGAAAGAGTGTTAAGGGCGGCGACATATTGTAGAAGAAAATTGCTAGTGCTGTGCACATAGCATTCTTCACACCGAATGTATCTACGTACTGTAGATGACTGCGTCGATATTTCGTTTTTTTGGTAAGTAACAGCTCGATGATTAAATATTTTTATGTTATGCTTTAAAATTAGGGTTAAAAATACTCATTCTGGAGACTTTGGTTTGCGCTAAAGTATAATTTTTCTGTCATTAGCAGGTCGACAAGAGTGTTAAGGGCGGCGACATATTGCAGAAGAAAATTGCTAGTGCTGTGCACATAGCATTCTTCACACCGAATGTAGCTACGTACTGTAGATGACTGCGTCGATATTTCGTTTTTTTGGTAAGTAACAGCTCGATGATTAAATATTTTTATGTTATTCTTTAAAATTAGGGTTAAAAATACTAATTCTGGAGACTTTGGTTTGCGCTAAAGTATAATTTTTCTGTCATTAGCAGGTTGACAAGAGTGTTAAGGGCGGCGACATACTGTAGAAGAAAATTGCTAGTGCTGTGCACATAGCATTCTTCACACCGAATGTATCTACGTACTGTAGATGACTGCGTCGATATTTCGTTTTTTGGTAAGTAACAGCTCGATGATTAAATATTTTTATGTTATGCTTTATCATTAGGGTTAAAAATACTCATTCTGGAGACTTTGGTTTGCGCTAAAGTATAATTTTTCTGTCATTAGCAGGTTGACAAGAGTGTTAAGGGCGGCGACATATTGTAGAAGAAAATTGCTAGTGCTGTGCACATAGCATTCTTCACACCGAATGTATCTACGTACTGTAGATGACTGCGTCGATATTTCGTTTTTTGGTAAGTAACAGCTCGATGATTAAATATTTTTATGTTATGCTTTATCATTAGGGTTAAAAATACTCATTCTGGAGACTTTGGTTTGCGCTAAAGTATAATTTTTCTGTCATTAGCAGGTCGACAAGAGTGTTAAGGGCGGCGACATATTGCAGAAGAAAATTGCTAGTGCTGTGCACATAGCATTCTTCACACCGAATGTAGCTACGTACTGTAGATGACTGCGTCGATATTTCGTTTTTTTGGTAAGTAACAGCTCGATGATTAAATATTTTTATGTTATTCTTTAATATTAGGGTTAAAAATACTCATTCTGGAGACTTTGGTTTGCGCTAAAGTATAATTTTTCTGTCATTAGCGGGTTGACAAGAGTGTTAAGGGCGGCGACATATTGTAGAAGAAAATTGCTAGTGCTGTGCACATAGCATTCTTCACACCGAATGTATCTACGTACTGTAGATGACTGCGTCGATATTTCGTTTTTTGGGAAGTAACAGCTCGATGATTAAATATTTTTACGAAATGCTTTAACAATAGAGATAAAAATACTCATTCTGATGACTTTGGTTTGCGCTAAAGTATAATTTTTCTGTCATTAGCAGGTTGGAAAGAGTGTTAAGGGCGGCGACATATTGTAGAAGAAAATTGCTAGTGCTGTGCACATAGCATTCTTCACACCGAATGTATCTACGTACTGTAGATGACTGCGTCGATATTTCGTTTTTTTGGTAAGTAACAGCTCGATGATTAAATATTTTTATGTTATGCTTTAAAATTAGGGTTAAAAATACTCATTCTGGAGACTTTGGTTTGCGCTAAAGTATAATTTTTCTGTCATTAGCAGGTCGACAAGAGTGTTAAGGGCGGCGACATATTGCAGAAGAAAATTGCTAGTGCTGTGCACATAGCATTCTTCACACCGAATGTAGCTACGTACTGTAGATGACTGCGTCGATATTTCGTTTTTTTGGTAAGTAACAGCTCGATGATTAAATATTTTTATGTTATGCTTTATCATTAGGGTTAAAAATACTCATTCTGGAGACTTTGGTTTGCGCTAAAGTATAATTTTTCTGTCATTAGCAGGTTGACAAGAGTGTTAAGGGCGGCGACATATTGTAGAAGAAAATTGCTAGTGCTGTGCACATAGCATTCTTCACACCGAATGTATCTACGTACTGTAGATGACTGCGTCGATATTTCGTTTTTTGGTAAGTAACAGCTCGATGATTAAATATTTTTACGAAATGCTTTATCATTAGGGTTAAAAATACTCATTCTGGAGACTTTGGTTTGCGCTAAAGTATATTTTTTCTGTCATTAGCAGGTCGACAAGAGTGTTAAGGGCGGCGACATATTGCAGAAGAAAATTGCTAGTGCTGTGCAGATAGCATTCTTCACACCGAATGTAGCTACGTACTGTAGATGACTGCGTCGATATTTCGTTTTTTTGGTAAGTAACAGCTCGATGATTAAATATTTTTATGTTATTCTTTAAAATTAGGGTTAAAAATACTCATTCTGGAGACTTTGGTTTGCGCTAAAGTATAATTTTTCTGTCATTAGCGGGTTGACAAGAGTGTTAAGGGCGGCGACATATTGTAGAAGAAAATTGCTAGTGCTGTGCACATAGCATTCTTCACACCGAATGTATCTACGTACTGTAGATGACTGCGTCGATATTTCGTTTTTTGGGAAGTAACAGCTCGATGATTAAATATTTTTACGAAATGCTTTAACAATAGAGATAAAAATACTCATTCTGATGACTTTGGTTTGCGCTAAAGTATAATTTTTCTGTCATTAGCAGGTTGGAAAGAGTGTTAAGGGCGGCGACATATTGTAGAAGAAAATTGCTAGTGCTGTGCACATAGCATTCTTCACACCGAATGTATCTACGTACTGTAGATGACTGCGTCGATATTTCGTTTTTTTGGTAAGTAACAGCTCGATGATTAAATATTTTTATGTTATGCTTTAAAATTAGGGTTAAAAATACTCATTCTGGAGACTTTGGTTTGCGCTAAAGTATAATTTTTCTGTCATTAGCGGGTTGACAAGAGTGTTAAGGGCGGCGACATATTGTAGAAGAAAATTGCTAGTGCTGTGCACATAGCATTCTTCACACCGAATGTATCTACGTACTGTAGATGACTGCGTCGATATTTCGTTTTTTGGGAAGTAACAGCTTGATGATTAAATATTTTTACGAAATGCTTTAACAATGGAGATAAAAATACTCATTCTGATGACTTTGGTTTGCGCTAAAGTATAATTTTTCTGTCATTAGCAGGTTGACAAGAGTGTTAAGGGCGGCGACATGTTGTAGAAGAAAATTGCTAGTGCTATGCACATAGCATTCTTCACACCGAATGTATTTACGTACTGTAGATGACTGCGTCGATATTTCGTTTTTTGGTAAGTAACAGCTCAATGATTAAATATTTTTATGTTATGCTTTAACATTAGGGTTAAAAATACTCATTCTGGAGACTTTGGTTTGCGCTAAAGTATAATTTTTCTGTCATTAGCAGGTTGACAAGTGTGTTAAGGGCGGCGACATATTGTAGAAGAAAATTGCTAGTGCTGTGCACATAGCATTCTTCACACCGAATGTATTTACGTACTGTGGATGACTGCGTCGATATTTCGTTTTTTGGTAAGTAACAGCTCAATGATTAAATATTTTTATGTTATGCTTTAACATTAGGGTTAAAAATATTCATTCTGGAGACTTTGGTTTGCGCTAAAGTATAATTTTTCTGTCATTAGCAGGTTGACAAGTGTGTTAAGGGCGGCGACATATTGTAGAAGAAAATTGCTAGTGCTGTGCACATAGCATTCTTCACACCGAATGTATCTACGTACTGTAGATGACTGCGTCGATATTTCGTTTTTTGGTAAGTAACAGCTCGATGAATAAATATTTTTATATTATGCTTTAACATTAGGGTTAAAAATACTCATTCTGGAGACTTTGGTTTGCGATAAAGTATAATTTTTCTGTCAGTAGCAGGTTGACAAGAGTGTTAAGGGCGGCGACATATTGTAGAAGAAAATTGCTAGTGCTGTGCACATAGCATTCTTCACACCGAATGTATTTACGTACTGTAGATGACTGCGTCGATATTTCGTTTTTTGGTAAGTAACAGCTCAATGATTAAATATTTTTATGTCATGCTTTAACATTAGGGTTAAAAATACTCATTCTGGAGACTTTGGTTTGCGCTAAAGTATAATTTTTCTGTCATTAGCAGTTTGACAAGTGTGTTAAGGGCGGCGACATATTGTAGAAGAAAATTGCTAGTGCTGTGCACATAGCATTCTTCACACCGAATGTATCTACGTACTGTAGATGACTGCGTCGATATTTCGTTTTTTGGTAAGTAACAGCTCAATGATTAAATATTTTTATGTTATGCTTTAACATTAGGGTTAAAAATACTCATTCTGGAGACTTTGGTTTGCGCTAAAGTATAATTTTTCTGTCATTAGCAGGTTGACAAGTGTGTTAAGGGCGGCGACATATTGTAGAAGAAAATTGCTAGTGCTGTGCACATAGCATTCTTCACACCGAATGTATCTACGTACTGTAGATGACTGCGAAGATATTTCGTTTTTTGGTAAGTAACAGCTCGATGAATAAATATTTTTATATTATGCTTTAACATTAGGGTTATAAATACTCATTCTGGAGACTTTGGTTTGCGATAAAGTATATATTTTCTGTCAGTAGCAGGTTGACAAGCGTGTTAAGGGCGGCGACATATTGTAGAAGAAAATTGCTAGTGCTATGCACATAGCATTCTTCACACCGAATGTATCTACGTACTGTAGATGACTGCGTCGATATTTCGTTTATTGGGAAGTAACAGCTCGATGATTAAATATTTTTACGAGATGCTTTAACAATAGAGATAAAAATACTCATTCTGATGACTTTGGTTTGCGCTAAAGTATAATTTTTCTCTCATTAGCAGGTTGACAAGAGTGTTAAGGGCGGCGACATATTGTAGAAGAAAATTGCTAGTGCTGTGCACATAGCATTCTTCACACCGAATGTATCTACGTACTGTAGATGACTGCGTCGATATTTCGTTTTTTTGGTAAGTAACAGCTCGATGATTAAATATTTTTATGTTATGCTTTAAAATTATGGTTAAAAATACTCATTCTGGAGACTTTGGTTTGCGCTAAAGTATAATTTTTCTGTCATTAGCGGGTTGACAAGAGTGTTAAGGGCGGCGACATATTGTAGAAGAAAATTGCTAGTGCTGTGCACATAGCATTCTTCACACCGAATGTATCTACGTACTGTAGATGACTGCGTCGATATTTCGTTTTTTGGGAAGTAACAGCTCGTTGATTAAATATTTTTAGGAAATGCTTTAACAGTAGAGAAAAAAATACTCATTCTGATGACTTTGGTTTGCGCTAAAGTATAATTTTTCTGTCATTAGCAGGTTGGCAAGAGTGTTAAGGGCGGCGACATATTGTAGAAGAAAATTGCTAGTGCTGTGCACATAGCATTCTTCACACCGAATGTATCTACGTACTGTAGATGACTGCGTCGATATTTCGTTTTTTGGTAAGTAACAGCTCAATTATTAAATATTTAGACGAAATGCTTTAACAATAGAGATAAAAATACTCGTTCTGATGACTTTGGTTTGCGCTAAAATATAATTTTTCTGTCATTAGCAGGTTGACAAGAGTGTTAAGGGCGGCGACATATTGCAGAAGAGAATTGCTAGTGCTGTGCACATAGCATTCTTCACACCGAATGTATCTACGTACTGTAGATGACTGCGTCGATATATCGTTTTTTGGTAAGTAACAGCTCGATGATTAAATATTTTTATGTTATGCATTAACATTAGGGTTAAAATTACTCATTCTGGAGACTTTGGTTTGCGCTAAAGTATAATTTTTCTGTCATTAGCAGGTTGACAAGAGTGTTAAGGGCGGCGACATATTGTAGAAGAAAATTGCTAGTGCTGTGCACATTGCATTCTTCACACCGAATGTATCTACGTACTGTAGATGACTGCGTCGATATTTCGTTTTTTGGTAAGTAACAGCTCGATGTTTAAATATTTTTATGTTATGCTTTACCATTAGGGTGAAAAATACTCATTCTGGAGACTTTGGTTTGCGCTAAAGTGTAATTTTTCTGTCTTTAGCAGGTTGACAAGAGTGTTAAGGGCGGCGACATATTGTAGAAGAAAATTGCTAGTGCTGTGCACATAGCATTCTTCACACCGAATGTATCTACGTACTGTAGATGACTGCGTCGATATTTCGTTTTTTGGTAAGTAACAGCTCGATGATTAAATATTTTTATGTTATGCTTTAAAATTAGGGTTAAAAATACTCATTCTGGAGACTTTGGTTTGCGCTAAAGTATAATTTTTCTGTCATTAGCGGGTTGACAAGAGTGTTAAGGGCGGCGACATATTGTAGAAGAAAATTGCTAGTGCTGTGCACATAGCATTCTTCACACCGAATGTATCTACGTACTGTAGATGACTGCGTCGATATTTCGTTTTTTGGTAAGTAACAGCTCAATGATTAAATATTTTTACGAAATGCTTTAACAATAGAGATAAAAATACTCATTCTGATGACTTTTGTTTGCGCTAAAGTATAATTTTTCTGTCATTAGCAGGTTGACAATAGTGTTAAGGGCGGCGACATATTGCAGAAGAGAATTGCTAGTGCTGTGCACATAGCATTCTTCACACCGAATGTATCTACGTACTGTAGATGACTGCGTCGATATTTCGTTTTTTGGTAAGTAACAGCTCGATGATTAAATATTTTTATGTTATGCTTTAACATTAGGGTTAAAAATACTCATTCTGGAGACTTTGGTTTGCGCTAAAGTATAATTTTTCTGTCATTAGCAGGTTGACAAGAGTGTTAAGGGCGGCGACATATTGTAGAAGAAAATTGCTAGTGCTGTGCACATAGCATTCTTCACACCGAATGTATCTACGTACTGTAGATGACTGCGTCGATATTTCGTTTTTTGGTAAGTAACAGCTCGATGATTAAATATTTTTATGTTATGCTTTATCATTAGGGTTAAAAATACTCATTCTGGAGACTTTGGTTTGCGCTAAAGTATAATTTTTCTGTCATTAGCAGGTCGACAAGAGTGTTAAGTGCGGCGACATATTGCAGAAGAAAATTGCTAGTGCTGTGCACATAGCATTCTTCACACCGAATGTAGCTACGTACTGTAGATGACTGCGTCGATATTTCGTTTTTTTGGTAAGTAACAGCTCGATGATTAAATATTTTTATGTTATTCTTTAAAATTAGGGTTAAAAATACTCATTCTGGAGACTTTGGTTTGCGCTAAAGTATAATTTTTCTGTCATTAGCGGGTTGACAAGAGTGTTAAGGGCGGCGACATATTGTAGAAGAAAATTGCTAGTGCTGTGCACATAGCATTCTTCACACCGAATGTATCTACGTACTGTAGATGACTGCGTCGATATTTCGTTTTTTGGGAAGTAACAGATCGATGATTAAATATTTTTACGAAATGCTTTAACAATAGAGATAAAAATAATCATTCTGATGACTTTGGTTTGCGCTAAAGTATAATTTTTCTGTCATTAGCAGGTTGGAAAGAGTGTTAAGGGCGGCGACATATTGTAGAAGAAAATTGCTAGTGCTGTGCACATAGCATTCTTCACACCGAATGTATCTACGTACTGTAGATGACTGCGTCGATATTTCGTTTTTTTGGTAAGTAACAGCTCGATGATTAAATATTTTTATGTTATGCTTTAAAATTAGGGTTAAAAATACTCATTCTGGAGACTTTGGTTTGCGCTAAAGTATAATTTTTCTGTCATTAGCGGGTTGACAAGAGTGTTAAGGGCGGCGACATATTGTAGAAGAAAATTGCTAGTGCTGTGCACATAGCATTCTTCACACCGAATGTATCTACGTACTGTAGATGACTGCGTCGATATTTCGTTTTTTGGTAAGTAACAGCTCGATGATTAAATATTTTTATGTTATGCTTTATCATTAGGGTTAAAAATACTCATTCTGGAGACTTTGGTTTGCGCTAAAGTATAATTTTTCTGTCATTAGCAGGTCGACAAGAGTGTTAAGGGCGGCGACATATTGCAGAAGAAAATTGCTAGTGCTGTGCACATAGCATTCTTCACACCGAAAGTAGCTACGTACTGTAGATGACTGCGTCGATATTTCGTTTTTTTGGTAAGTAACAGCTCGATGATTAAATGTTTTTATGTTATGCTTTATCATTAGGGTTAAAAATACTCATTCTGGAGACTTTGGTTTGCGCTAAAGTATAATTTTTCTGTCATTAGCAGGTTGACAAGAGTGTTAAGGGCGGCGACATATTGTAGAAGAAAATTGCTAGTGCTGTGCACATAGCATTCTTCACACCGAATGTATCTACGTACTGTAGATGACTGCGTCGATATTTCGTTTTTTGGTAAGTAACAGCTCGATGATTAAATATTTTTATGTTATGCTTTATCATTAGGGTTAAAAATACTCATTCTGGAGACTTTGGTTTGCGCTAAAGTATAATTTTTCTGTCATTAGCAAGTCGACAAGAGTGTTAAGGGCGGCGACATATTGCAGAAGAAAATTGCTAGTGCTGTGCACATAGCATTCTTCACACCGAATGTAGCTACGTACTGTAGATGACTGCGTCGATATTTCGTTTTTTTGGTAAGTAACAGCTCGATGATTAAATATTTTTATGTTATTCTTTAAAATTAGGGTTAAAAATACTCATTCTGGAGACTTTGGTTTGCGCTAAAGTATAATTTTTCTGTCATTAGCGGGTTGACAAGAGTGTTAAGGGCGGCGACATATTGTAGAAGAAAATTGCTAGTGCTGTGCACATAGCATTCTTCACACCGAATGTATCTACGTACTGTAGATGACTGCGTCGATATTTCGTTTTTTGGGAAGTAACAGCTCGATGATTAAATATTTTTATGTTATGCTTTATCATTAGGGTTAAAAATACTCATTCTGGAGACTTTGGTTTGCGCTAAAGTATAATTTTTCTGTCATTAGCAGGTTGACAAGAGTGTTAAGGGCGGCGACATATTGTAGAAGAAAATTGCTAGTGCTGTGCACATAGCATTCTTCACACCGAATGTATCTACGTACTGTAGACGACTGCGTCGATATTTCGTTTTTTGGTAAGTAACAGCTCGATGATTAAATATTTTTATGTTATGCTTTATCATTAGGGTTAAAAATACTCATTCTGGAGACTTTGGTTTGCGCTAAAGTATAATTTTTCTGTCATTAGCAGGTCGACAAGAGTGTTAAGGGCGGCGACATATTGCAGAAGAAAATTGCTAGTGCTGTGCACATAGCATTCTTCACACCGAATGTAGCTACGTACTGTAGATGACTGCGTCGATATTTCGTTTTTTTGGTAAGTAACTGCTCGATGATTAAATATTTTTATGTTATTCTTTAAAATTAGGGTTAAAAATACTCATTCTGGAGACTTTGGTTTGCGCTAAAGTATTATTTTTCTGTCATTAGCGGGTTGACAAGAGTGTTAAGGGCGGCGACATATTGTAGAAGAAAATTGCTAGTGCTGTGCACATAGCATTCTTCACACCGAATGTATCTACGTACTGTAGATGACTGCGTCGATATTTCGTTTTTTGGGAAGTAACAGCTCGATGATTAAATATTTTTACGAAATGCTTTAACAATAGAGATAAAAATACTCATTCTGATGACTTTGGTTTGCGCTAAAGTATAATTTTTCTGTCATTAGCAGGTTGGAAAGAGTGTTAAGGGCGGCGACATATTGTAGAAGAAAATTGCTAGTGCTGTGCACATAGCATTCTTCACACCGAATGTATCTACGTACTGTAGATGACTGCGTCGATTTTTCGTTTTTTGGTAAGTAACAGCTCGATGATTAAATATTTTTATGTTATGCTTTATCATTAGGGTTAAAAATACTCATTCTGGAGACTTTGGTTTGCGCTAAAGTATAATTTTTCTGTCATTAGCTGGTTGACAAGAGTGTTAAGGGCGGCGACATATTGTAGAAGAAAATTGCTAGTGCTGTGCACATAGCATTCTTCACACCGAATGTATCTACGTACTGTAGATGACTGCGTCGATATTTCGTTTTTTGGGAAGTAACAGCTCGATGATTAAATATTTTTACGAAATGCTTTAAAAATAGAGATAAAATTACTCATTCTGATGACTTTGGTTTGCGCTAAAGTATAATTTTTCTGTCATTAGCAGGTTGGAAAGAGTGTTAAGGGCGGCGACATATTGTAGAAGAAAATTGCTAGTGCTGTGCACATAGCATTCTTCACACCGAATGTATCTACGTACTGTAGATGACTGCGTCGATATTTCGTTTTTTTGGTAAGTAACAGCTCGATGATTAAATATTTTTATGTTATGCTTTAAAATTAGGGTTAAAAATACTCATTCTGGAGACTTTGGTTTGCGCTAAAGTATAATTTTTCTGTCATTAGCAGGTCGACAAGAGTGTTAGGGGCGGCGACATATTGCAGAAGAAAATTGCTAGTGCTGTGCACATAGCATTCTTCACACCGAATGTAGCTACGTACTGTAGATGACTGCGTCGATATTTCGTTTTTTTGGTAAGTAACAGCTCGATGATTAAATATTTTTATGTTATTCTTTAAAATTAGGGTTAAAAATACTCATTCTGGAGACTTTGGTTTGCGCTAAAGTATAATTTTTCTGTCATTAGCAGGTTGACAAGAGTGTTAAGGGCGGCGACATACTGTAGAAGAAAATTGCTAGCGCTGTGCACATAGCATTCTTCACACCGAATGTATCTACGTACTGTAGATGACTGCGTCGATATTTCGTTTTTTGGTAAGTAACAGCTTGATGATTAAATATTTTTATGTTATGCTTTATCATTAGGGTTCAAAATACTCATTCTGGAGACTTTGGTTTGCGCTAAAGTATAATTTTTCTGTCATTAGCAGGTTGACAAGAGTGTTAAGGGCGGCGACATATTGTAGAAGAAAATTGCTAGTGCTGTGCACATGGCATTCTTCACACCGAATGTATCTACGTACTGTAGATGACTGCGTCGATATTTCGTTTTTTGGTAAGTAACAGCTCGATGATTAAATATTTTTATGTTATGCTTTATCATTAGGGTTAAAAATACTCATTCTGGAGACTTTGGTTTGCGCTAAAGTATAATTTTTCTGTCATTAGCAGGTCGACAAGAGTGTTAAGGGCGGCGACATATTGCAGAAGAAAATTGCTAGTGCTGTGCACATAGCATTCTTCACACCGAATGTAGCTACGTACTGTAGATGACTGCGTCGATATTTCGTTTTTTTGGTAAGTAACAGCTCGATGATTAAATATTTTTATGTTATTCTTTAATATTAGGGTTAAAAATACTCATTCTGGAGACTTTGGTTTGCGCTAAAGTATAATTTTTCTGTCATTAGCGGGTTGACAAGAGTGTTAAGGGCGGCGACATATTGTAGAAGAAAATTGCTAGTGCTGTGCACATAGCAATCTTCACACCGAATGTATCTACGTACTGTAGATGACTGCGTCGATATTTCGTTTTTTGGGAAGTAACAGCTCGATGATTAAATATTTTTACGAAATGCTTTAACAATAGAGATAAAAATACTCATTCTGATGACTTTGGTTTGCGCTAAAGTATAATTTTTCTGTCATTAGCAGGTTGGAAAGAGTGTTAAGGGCGGCGACATATTGTAGAAGAAAATTGCTAGTGCTGTGCACATAGCATTCTTCACACCGAATGTATCTACGTACTGTAGATGACTGCGTCGATATTTCGTTTTTTTGGTAAGTAACAGCTCGATGATTAAATATTTTTATGTTATGCTTTAAAATTAGGGTTAAAAATACTCATTCTGGAGACTTTGGTTTGCGCTAAAGTATAGTTTTTCTGTCATTAGCAGGTCGACAAGAGTGTTAAGGGCGGCGACATATTGCAGAAGAAAATTGCTAGTGCTGTGCACATAGCATTCTTCACACCGAATGTAGCTACGTACTGTAGATGACTGCGTCGATATTTCGTTTTTTTGGTAAGTAACAGCTCGATGATTAAATATTTTTATGTTATGCTTTATCATTAGGGTTAAAAATACTCATTCTGGAGACTTTGGTTTGCGCTAAAGTATAATTTTTCTGTCATTAGCAGGTTGACAAGAGTGTTAAGGGCGGCGACATATTGTAGAAGAAAATTGCTAGTGCTGTGCACATAGCATTCTTCACACCGAATGTATCTACGTACTGTAGATGACTGCGTCGATATTTCGTTTTTTGGTAAGTAACAGCTCGATGATTAAATATTTTTATGTTATGCTTTATCATTAGGGTTAAAAATACTCATTCTGGAGACTTTGGTTTGCGCTAAAGTATATTTTTTCTGTCATTAGCAGGTCGACAAGAGTGTTAAGGGCGGCGACATATTGCAGAAGAAAATTGCTAGTGCTGTGCACATAGCATTCTTCACACCGAATGTAGCTACGTACTGTAGATGACTGCGTCGATATTTCGTTTTTTTGGTAAGTAACAGCTCGATGATTAAATATTTTTATGTTATTCTTTAAAATTAGGGTTAAAAATACTCATTCTGGAGACTTTGGTTTGCGCTAAAGTATAATTTTTCTGTCATTAGCGGGTTGACAAGAGTGTTAAGGGCGGCGACATATTGTAGAAGAAAATTGCTAGTGCTGTGCACATAGCATTCTTCACACCGAATGTATCTACGTACTGTAGATGACTGCGTCGATATTTCGTTTTTTGGGAAGTAACAGCTCGATGATTAAATATTTTTACGAAATGCTTTAACAATAGAGATAAAAATACTCATTCTGATGACTTTGGTTTGCGCTAAAGTATAATTTTTCTGTCATTAGCAGGTTGGAAAGAGTGTTAAGGGCGGCGACATATTGTAGAAGAAAATTGCTAGTGCTGTGCACATAGCATTCTTCACACCGAATGTATCTACGTACTGTAGATGACTGCGTCGATATTTCGTTTTTTTGGTAAGTAACAGCTCGATGATTAAATATTTTTATGTTATGCTTTAAAATTAGGGTTAAAAATACTCATTCTGGAGACTTTGGTTTGCGCTTAAGTATAATTTTTCTGTCATTAGCGGGTTGACAAGAGTGTTAAGGGCGGCGACATATTGTAGAAGAAAATTGCTAGTGCTGTGCACATAGCATTCTTCACACCGAATGTATCTACGTACTGTAGATGACTGCGTCGATATTTCGTTTTTTGGGAAGTAACAGCTTGATGATTAAATATTTTTACGAAATGCTTTAACAATGGAGATAAAAATACTCATTCTGATGACTTTGGTTTGCGCTAAAGTATAATTTTTCTGTCATTAGCAGGTTGACAAGAGTGTTAAGGGCGGCGACATATTGTAGAAGAAAATTGCTAGTGCTGTGCACATAGCATTCTTCACACCGAATGTATCTACGTACTGTAGATGACTGCGTCGATATTTCGTTTTTTTGGTAAGTAACAGCTCGATGATTAAATATTTTTATGTTATGCTTTAAAATTATGGTTAAAAATACTCATTCTGGAGACTTTGGTTTGCGCTAAAGTATAATTTTTCTGTCATTAGCGGGTTGACAAGAGTGTTAAGGGCGGCGACATATTGTAGAAGAAAATTGCTAGTGCTGTGCACATAGCATTCTTCACACCGAATGTATTTACGTACTGTAGATGACTGCGTCGATATTTCGTTTTTTGGTAAGTAACAGCTCAATGATTAAATATTTTTATGTTATGCTTTAACATTAGGGTTAAAAATACTCATTCTGGAGACTTTGGTTTGCGCTAAAGTATAATTTTTCTGTCATTAGCAGTTTGACAAGTGTGTTAAGGGCGGCGACATATTGTAGAAGAAAATTGCTAGTGCTGTGCACATAGCATTCTTCACACCGAATGTATCTACGTACTGTAGATGACTGCGTCGATATTTCGTTTTTTGGTAAGTAACAGCTCAATGATTAAATATTTTTATGTTATGCTTTAACATTAGGGTTAAAAATACTCATTCTGGAGACTTTGGTTTGCGCTAAAGTATAATTTTTCTGTCATTAGCAGGTTGACAAGTGTGTTAAGGGCAGCGACATATTGTAGAAGAAAATTGCTAGTGCTGTGCACATAGCATTCTTCACACCGAATGTATCTACGTACTGTAGATGACTGCGAAGATATTTCGTTTTTTGGTAAGTAACAGCTCGATGAATAAATATTTTTATATTATGCTTTAACATTAGGGTTAAAAATACTCATTCTGGAGACTTTGGTTTGCGATAAAGTATAATTTTTCTGTCAGTAGCAGGTTGACAAGAGTGTTAAGGGCGGCGACATATTGTAGAAGAAAATTGCTAGTGCTGTGCACATAGCATTCTTCACACCGAATGTATCTACGTACTGTAGATGACTGCGTCGATATTTCGTTTTTTTGGTAAGTAACAGCTCGATGATTAAATATTTTTATGTTATGCTTTAAAATTATGGTTAAAAATACTCATTCTGGAGACTTTGGTTTGCGCTAAAGTATAATTTTTCTGTCATTAGCGGGTTGACAAGAGTGTTAAGGGCGGCGACATATTGTAGAAGAAAATTGCTAGTGCTCTGCACATAGCATTCTTCACACCGAATGTATCTACGTACTGTAGATGACTGCGTCGATATTTCGTTTTTTGGGAAGTAACAGCTCGTTGATTAAATATTTTTAGGAAATGCTTTAACAATAGAGAAAAAAATACTCATTCTGATGACTTTGGTTTGCGCTAAAGTATAATTTTTCTGTCATTAGCAGGTTGGCAAGAGTGTTAAGGGCGGCGACATATTGTAGAAGAAAATTGCTAGTGCTGTGCACATAGCATTCTTCACACCGAATGTATCTACGTACTGTAGATGACTGCGTCGATATTTCGTTTTTTGGTAAGTAACAGCTCAATTATTAAATATTTTTACGAAATGCTTTAACAATAGAGATAAAAATACTCGTTCTGATGACTTTGGTTTGCGCTAAAATATAATTTTTCTGTCATTAGCAGGTTGACAAGAGTGTTAAGGGCGGCGACATATTGCAGAAGAGAATTGCTAGTGCTGTGCACATAGCATTCTTCACACCGAATGTATCTACGTACTGTAGATGACTGCGTCGATATATCGTTTTTTGGTAAGTAACAGCTCGATGATTAAATATTTTTATGTTATGCATTAACATTAGGGTTAAAAATACTCATTCTGGAGACTTTGGTTTGCGCTAAAGTATAATTTTTCTGTCATTAGCAGGTTGACAAGAGTGTTAAGGGCGGCGACATATTGTAGAAGAAAATTGCTAGTGCTGTGCACATTGCATTCTTCACACCGAATGTATCTACGTACTGTAGATGACTGCGTCGATATTTCGTTTTTTGGTAAGTAACAGCTCGATGTTTAAATATTTTTATGTTATGCTTTACCATTAGGGTGAAAAATACTCATTCTGGAGACTTTGGTTTGCGCTAAAGTGTAATTTTTCTGTCTTTAGCAGGTTGACAAGAGTGTTAAGGGCGGCGACATATTGTAGAAGAAAATTGCTAGTGCTGTGCACATAGCATTCTTCACACCGAATGTATCTACGTACTGTAGATGACTGCGTCGATATTTCGTTTTTTGGTAAGTAACAGCTCGATGATTAAATATTTTTATGTTATGCTTTAAAATTAGGGTTAAAAATACTCATTCTGGAGACTTTGGTTTGCGCTAAAGTATAATTTTTCTGTCATTAGCGGGTTGACAAGAGTGTTAAGGGCGGCGACATATTGTAGAAGAAAATTGCTAGTGCTGTGCACATAGCATTCTTCACACCGAATGTATCTACGTTTTGTAGATGACTGCGTCGATATTTCGTTTTTTGGGAAGTAACAGCTCGATGATTAAATATTTTTACGAAATGCTTTAACAATAGAGATAAAAACACTCATTCTGATGACTTTGGTTTGCGCTAAAGTATAATTTTTCTGTCATTAGCAGGTTGACAAGAGTGTTAAGGGCGGCGACATATTGTAGAAGAAAATTGCTAGTGCTGTGCACATAGCATTCTTCACACCGAATGTATCTACGTACTGTAGTTGACTGCGTCGATATTTCGTTTTTTGGTAAGTAACAGCTCGATGATTAAATATTTTTATGTTATGCTTTAAAATTAGGGTTAAAAATACTCATTCTGGAGACTTTCGTTTGCGCTAAAGTATAATTTTTCTGTCATTAGCGGGTTGACAAGAGTGTTAAGGGCGGCGACATATTGTAGAAGAAAATTGCTAGTGCTGTGCACATAGCATTCTTCACACCGAATGTATCTACGTACTGTAGATGACTGCGTCGATATTTCGTTTTTTTGGTAAGTAGCAGCTCGATGATTAAGTATTTTTATGTTATGCTTTAAAATTAGGGTTAAAAATACTCATTCTGGAGATTTGGTTTGCGCTAAAGTATAATTTTTCTGTCATTAGCGGGTTAACAAGAGTGTTAAGGGCGGCGACATATTGTAGAAGAAAATTGCTAGTGCTGTGCACATAGCATTCTTCACACCGAATGTATCTACGTACTGTAGATGACTGCGTCGATATTTCGTTTTTTTGGTAAGTAGCAGCTCGATGATTAAGTATTTTTATGTTATGCTTTAAAATTAGGGTTAAAAATACTCATTCTGGAGATTTGGTTGCGCTAAAGTATAATTTTTCTGTCATTAGCGGGTTGACAAGAGTGTTAAGGGCGGCGACATATTGTAGAAGAAAATTGCTAGTGCTGTGCACATAGCATTCTTCACACCGAATGTATCTACGTACTGTAGATGACTGCGTCGATATTTCGTTTTTTTGGTAAGTAGCAGCTCGATGATTAAGTATTTTTATGTTATGCTTTAAAATTAGGGTTAAAAATACTCATTCTGGAGATTTGGTTTGCGCTAAAGTATAATTTTTCTGTCATTAGCGGGTTGACAAGAGTGTTAAGGGCGGCGACATATTGTAGAAGAAAATTGCTAGTGCTGTGCACATAGCATTCTTCACACCGAATGTATCTACGTACTGTAGATGACTGCGTCGATATTTCGTTTTTTTGGTAAGTAGCAGCTCGATGATTAAGTATTTTTATGTTATGCTTTAAAATTAGGGTTAAAAATACTCATTCTGGAGATTTGGTTTGCGCTAAAGTATAATTTTTCTGTCATTAGCGGGTTGACAAGAGTGTTAAGGGCGGCGACATATTGTAGAAGAAAATTGCTAGTGCTGTGCACATAGCATTCTTCACACCGAATGTATCTACGTACTGTAGATGACTGCGTCGATATTTCGTTTTTTGGTAAGTAACAGCTCGATGATTAAATATTTTTATGTTATGCTTTAAAATTAGGGTTAAAAATACTCATTCTGGAGACTTTCGTTTGCGCTAAAGTATAATTTTTCTGTCATTAGCGGGTTGACAAGAGTGTTAAGGGCGGCGACATATTGTAGAAGAAAATTGCTAGTGCTGTGCACATAGCATTCTTCACACCGAATGTATCTACGTACTGTAGATGACTGCGTCGATATTTCGTTTTTTTGGTAAGTAGCAGCTCGATGATTAAGTATTTTTATGTTATGCTTTAAAATTAGGGTTAAAAATACTCATTCTGGAGATTTGGTTTGCGCTAAAGTATAATTTTTCTGTCATTAGCGGGTTGACAAGAGTGTTAAGGGCGGCGACATATTGTAGAAGAAAATTGCTAGTGCTGTGCACATAGCATTCTTCACACCGAATGTATCTACGTACTGTAGATGACTGCGTCGATATTTCGTTTTTTTGGTAAGTAGCAGCTCGATGATTAAGTATTTTTATGTTATGCTTTAAAATTAGGGTTAAAAATACTCATTCTGGAGATTTGGTTTGCGCTAAAGTATAATTTTTCTGTCATTAGCGGGTTGACAAGAGTGTTAAGGGCGGCGACATATTGTAGAAGAAAATTGCTAGTGCTGTGCACATAGCATTCTTCACACCGAATGTATCTACGTACTGTAGATGACTGCGTCGATATTTCGTTTTTTTGGTAAGTAGCAGCTCGATGATTAAGTATTTTTATGCTATGCTTTAAAATTAGGGTTAAAAATACTCATTCTGGAGATTTGGTTTGCGCTAAAGTATAATTTTTCTGTCATTAGCGGGTTGACAAGAGTGTTAAGGGCGGCGACATATTGTAGAAGAAAATTGCTAGTGCTGTGCACATAGCATTCTTCACACCGAATGTATCTACGTACTGTAGATGACTGCGTCGATATTTCGTTTTTTTGGTAAGTAGCAGCTCGATGATTAAGTATTTTTATGTTATGCTTTAAAATTAGGGTTAAAAATACTCATTCTGGAGATTTGGTTTGCGCTAAAGTATAATTTTTCTGTCATTAGCGGGTTGACAAGAGTGTTAAGGGCGGCGACATATTGTAGAAGAAAATTGCTAGTGCTGTGCACATAGCATTCTTCACACCGAATGTATCTACGTACTGTAGATGACTGCGTCGATATTTCGTTTTTTTGGTAAGTAGCAGCTCGATGATTAAGTATTTTTATGTTATGCTTTAAAATTAGGGTTAAAAATACTCATTCTGGAGATTTGGTTTGCGCTAAAGTATAATTTTTCTGTCATTAGCGGGTTGACAAGAGTGTTAAGGGCGGCGACATATTGTAGAAGAAAATTGCTAGTGCTGTGCACATAGCATTCTTCACACCGAATGTATCTACGTACTGTAGATGACTGCGTCGATATTTCGTTTTTTTGGTAAGTAGCAGCTCGATGATTAAGTATTTTTATGTTATGCTTTAAAATTAGGGTTAAAAATACTCATTCTGGAGATTTGGTTTGCGCTAAAGTATAATTTTTCTGTCATTAGCGGGTTGACAAGAGTGTTAAGGGCGGCGACATATTGTAGAAGAAAATTGCTAGTGCTGTGCACATAGCATTCTTCACACCGAATGTATCTACGTACTGTAGATGACTGCGTCGATATTTCGTTTTTTTGGTAAGTAGCAGCTCGATGATTAAGTATTTTTATGTTATGCTTTAAAATTAGGGTTAAAAATACTCATTCTGGAGATTTGGTTTGCGCTAAAGTATAATTTTTCTGTCATTAGCGGGTTGACAAGAGTGTTAAGGGCGGCGACATATTGTAGAAGAAAATTGCTAGTGCTGTGCACATAGCATTCTTCACACCGAATGTATCTACGTACTGTAGATGACTGCGTCGATATTTCGTTTTTTGGTAAGTAACAGCTCGATGATTAAATATTTTTATGTTATGCTTTAAAATTAGGGTTAAAAATACTCATTCTGGAGACTTTCGTTTGCGCTAAAGTATACTTTTTCTGTCGTTAGCGGGTTGACAAGAGTGTTAAGGGCGGCGACATATTGTAGAAGAAAATTGCTAGTGCTGTGCACATAGCATTCTTCACACCGAATGTATCTACGTACTGTAGATGACTGCGTCGATATTTCGTTTTTTTGGTAAGTAGCAGCTCGATGATTAAGTATTTTTATGTTATGCTTTAAAATTAGGGTTAAAAATACTCATTCTGGAGATTTGGTTTGCGCTAAAGTATAATTTTTCTGTCATTAGCGGGTTGACAAGTGTGTTAAGGGCGGCGACATATTGTAGAAGAAAATTGCTAGTGCTGTGCACATAGCATTCTTCACACCGAATGTATCTACGTACTGTAGATGACTGCGTCGATATTTCGTTTTTTTGGTAAGTAGCAGCTCGATGATTAAGTATTTTTATGTTATGCTTTAAAATTAGGGTTAAAAATACTCATTCTGGAGATTTGGTTTGCGCTAAAGTATAATTTTTCTGTCATTAGCGGGTTGACAAGAGTGTTAAGGGCGGCGACATATTGTAGAAGAAAATTGCTAGTGCTGTGCACATAGCATTCTTCACACCGAATGTATCTACGTACTGTAGATGACTGCGTCGATATTTCGTTTTTTTGGTAAGTAGCAGCTCGATGATTAAGTATTTTTATGTTATGCTTTAAAATTAGGGTTAAAAATACTCATTCTGGAGATTTGGTTTGCGCTAAAGTATAATTTTTCTGTCATTAGCGGGTTGACAAGAGTGTTAAGGGCGGCGACATATTGTAGAAGAAAATTGCTAGTGCTGTGCACATAGCATTCTTCACACCGAATGTATCTACGTACTGTAGATGACTGCGTCGATATTTCGTTTTTTTGGTAAGTAGCAGCTCGATGATTAAGTATTTTTATGTTATGCTTTAAAATTAGGGTTAAAAATACTCATTCTGGAGATTTGGTTTGCGCTAAAGTATAATTTTTCTGTCATTAGCGGGTTGACAAGAGTGTTAAGGGCGGCGACATATTGTAGAAGAAAATTGCTAGTGCTGTGCACATAGCATTCTTCACACCGAATGTATCTACGTACTGTAGATGACTGCGTCGATATTTCGTTTTTTGGTAAGTAACAGTTCGATGATTAAATATTTTTATGTTATGCTTTAAAATTAGGGTTAAAAATACTCATTCTGGAGACTTTGGTTTGCGCTAAAGTATAATTTTTCTGTCATTAGCGGGTTGACAAGAGTGTTAAGGGCGGCGACATATTGTAGAAGAAAATTGCTAGTGCTGTGCACATAGCATTCTTCACACCGAATGTATCTACGTACTGTAGATGACTGCGTCGATATTTCGTTTTTTGGGAAGTAACAGCTCGATGATTAAATATTTTTACGAAATGCTTTAACAATAGAGATAAAAATACTCATTCTGATGACTTTGGTTTGCGCTAAAGTATAATTTTTCTGTCATTAGCAGGTTGACAAGAGTGTTAAGGGCGGCGACATATTGTAGAAGAAAATTGCTAGTGCTGTGCACATAGCATTCTTCACACCGAATGTATCTACGTACTGAAGTTGACTGCGTCGATATTTCGTTTTTTGGTAAGTAACAGCTCGATGATTAAATATTTTTATGTTATGCTTTAAAATTAGGGTTAAAAATACTCATTCTGGAGACTTTCGTTTGCACTAAAGTATAATTTTTCTGTCATTAGCGGGTTGACAAGAGTGTTAAGGGCGGCGACATATTGTAGAAGAAAATTGCTAGTGCTGTGCACATAGCATTCTTCACACCGAATGTATCTACGTACTGTAGATGACTGCGTCGATATTTCGTTTTTTTGGTAAGTAGCAGCTCGATGATTAAGTATTTTTATGTTATGCTTTAAAATTAGGGTTAAAAATACTCATTCTGGAGATTTGGTTTGCGCTAAAGTATAATTTTTCTGTTATTAGCGGGTTGACAAGAGTGTTAAGGGCGGCGACATATTGTAGAAGAAAATTGCTAGTGCTGTGCACATAGCATTCTTCACACCGAGTGTATCTACGTACTGTAGATGACTGCGTCGATATTTCGTTTTTTTGGTAAGTAGCAGCTCGATGATTAAGTATTTTTATGTTATGCTTTAAAATTAGGGTTAAAAATACTCATTCTGGAGATTTGGTTTGCGCTAAAGTATAATTTTTCTGTCATTAGCGGGTTGACAAGAGTGTTAAGGGCGGCGACATATTGTAGAAGAAAATTGCTAGTGCTGTGCACATAGCATTCTTCACACCGAATGTATCTACGTACTGTAGATGACTGCGTCGATATTTCGTTTTTTTGGTAAGTAGCAGCTCGATGATTAAGTATTTTTATGTTATGCTTTAAAATTAGGGTTAAAAATACTCATTCTGGAGATTTGGTTTGCGCTAAAGTATAATTTTTCTGTCATTAGCGGGTTGACAAGAGTGTTAAGGGCGGCGACATATTGTAGAAGAAAATTGCTAGTGCTGTGCACATAGCATTCTTCACACCGAATGTATCTACGTACTGTAGATGACTGCGTCGATATTTCGTTTTTTTGGTAAGTAGCAGCTCGATGATTAAGTATTTTTATGTTATGCTTTAAAATTAGGGTTAAAAATACTCATTCTGGAGATTTGGTTTGCGCTAAAGTATAATTTTTCTGTCATTAGCGGGTTGACAAGAGTTTTAAGGGCGGCGACATATTGTAGAAGAAAATTGCTAGTGCTGTGCACATAGCATTCTTCACACCGAATGTATCTACGTACTGTAGATGACTGCGTCGATATTTCGTTTTTTGGTAAGTAACAGCTCGATGATTAAATATTTTTATGTTATGCTTTAAAATTAGGGTTAAAAATACTCATTCTGGAGACTTTCGTTTGCGCTAAAGTATAATTTTTCTGTCATTAGCGGGTTGACAAGAGTGGTAAGGGCGGCGACATATTGTAGAAGAAAATTGCTAGTGCTGTGCACATAGCATTCTTCACACCGAATGTATCTACGTACTGTAGATGACTGCGTCGATATTTCGTTTTTTTGGTAAGTAGCAGCTCGATGATTAAGTATTTTTATGTTATGCTTTAAAATTAGGGTTAAAAATACTCATTCTGGAGATTTGGTTTGCGCTAAAGTATAATTTTTCTGTCATTAGCGGGTTGACAAGAGTGTTAAGGGCGGCGACATATTGTAGAAGAAAATTGCTAGTGCTGTGCACATAGCATTCTTCACACCGAATGTATCTACGTACTGTAGATGACTGCGTCGATATTTCGTTTTTTTGGTAAGTAGCAGCTCGATGATTAAGTATTTTTATGTTATGCTTTAAAATTAGGGTTAAAAATACTCATTCTGGAGATTTGGTTTGCGCTAATGTATAATTTTTCTGTCATTAGCGGGTTGACAAGAGTGTTAAGGGCGGCGACATATTGTAGAAGAAAATTGCTAGTGCTGTGCACATAGCATTCTTCACACCGAATGTATCTACGTACTGTAGATGACTGCGTCGATATTTCGTTTTTTTGGTAAGTAGCAGCTCGATGATTAAGTATTTTTATGTTATGCTTTAAAATTAGGGTTAAAAATACTCATTCTGGAGATTTGGTTTGCGCTAAAGTATAATTTTTCTGTCATTAGCGGGTTGACAAGAGTTTTAAGGGCGGCGACATATTGTAGAAGAAAATTGCTAGTGCTGTGCACATAGCATTCTTCACACCGAATGTATCTACGTACTGTAGATGACTGCGTCGATATTTCGTTTTTTGGTAAGTAACAGCTCGATGATTAAATATTTTTATGTTATGCTTTAAAATTAGGGTTAAAAATACTCATTCTGGAGACTTTCGTTTGCGCTAAAGTATAATTTTTCTGTCATTAGCGGGTTGACAAGAGTGTTAAGGGCGGCGACATATTGTAGAAGAAAATTGCTAGTGCTGTGCACATAGCATTCTTCACACCGAATGTATCTACGTGCTGTAGATGACTGCGTCGATATTTCGTTTTTTTGGTAAGTAGCAGCTCGATGATTAAGTATTTTTATGTTATGCTTTAAAATTAGGGTTAAAAATACTCATTCTGGAGATTTGGTTTGCGCTAAAGTATAATTTTTCTGTCATTAGCGGGTTGACAAGAGTGTTAAGGGCGGCGACATATTGTAGAAGAAAATTGCTAGTGCTGTGCACATAGCATTCTTCACACCGAATGTATCTACGTACTGTAGATGACTGCGTCGATATTTCGTTTTTTTGGTAAGTAGCAGCTCGATGATTAAGTATTTTTATGTTATGCTTTAAAATTAGGGTTAAAAATACTCATTCTGGAGATTTGGTTTGCGCTAAAGTATAATTTTTCTGTCATTAGCGGGTTGACAAGAGTGTTAAGGGCGGCGACATATTGTAGAAGAAAATTGCTAGTGCTGTGCACATAGCATTCTTCACACCGAATGTATCTACGTACTGTAGATGACTGCGTCGATATTTCGTTTTTTGGTAAGTAACAGCTCGATGATTAAATATTTTTATGTTATTCTTTAAAATTAGGGTTAAAAATACTCATTCTGGAGACTTTCGTTTGCGCTAAAGTATAATTTTTCTGTCATTAGCGGGTTGACAAGAGTGTTAAGGGCGGCGACATATTGTAGAAGAAAATTGCTAGTGCTGTGCACATAGCATTCTTCACACCGAATGTATCTACGTACTGTAGATGACTGCGTCGATATTTCGTTTTTTGGTAAGTAACAGCTCGATGATTAAATATTTTTATGTTATGTTTTAAAATTAGGGTTAAAAATACTCATTCTGGAGACTTTCGTTTGCGCTAAAGTATAATTTTTCTGTCATTAGCGGGTTGACAAGAGTGTTAAGGGCGGCGACATATTGTAGAAGAAAATTGCTAGTGCTGTGCACATAGCATTCTTCACACCGAATGTATCTACGTACTGTAGATGACTGCGTCGATATTTCGTTTTTTGGGAAGTAACAGCTCGATGATTAAATATTTTTACGAAATGCTTTAACAATAGAGATAAAAATACTCATTCTGATGACTTTGGTTTGCGCTAAAGTATAATTTTTCTGTCATTAGCAGGTTGACAAGAGTGTTAAGGGCGGCGACATATTGTAGAAGAAAATTGCTAGTGCTGTGCACGTAGCATTCTTCACACCGAATGTATCTACGTACTGTAGATGACTGCGTCGATATTTCGTTTTTTGGGAAGTAACAGCTCGACGATTAAGTATTTTTATGTTATGCTTTAAAATTAGGGTTAAAAATACTCATTCTGGAGACTTTGGTTTGCGCTAAAGTATAATTTTCCTGTCATTAGCAGGTTGACAAGAGTGTTAAGGGCGGCGACATATTGTAGAAGAAAATTGCTAGTGCTGTGCACATAGCATTCTTCACACCGGATTTATCTACGTACTGTAGATGACTGCGTCGATATTTCGTTTTTTGGGAAGTAACAGCTCGATGATTAAGTATTTTTACGAAATGCTTTAACAATAGAGATAAAAATACTCATTCTGATGACTTTGGTTTGCGCTAAAGTATAATTTTTCTGTCATTAGCAGGTTGACAAGAGTGTTAAGGGCGGCGACATATTGTAGAAGAAAATTGCTAGTGCTGTGCACATAGCATTCTTCACACCGAATGTATCTACGTACTGTAGATGACTGCGTCGATATTTCGTTTTTTGGTAAGTAACAGCTCAATGATTAAATATTTTTATGTTATGCTTTAACATTAGGGTTACAAATACTCATTCTGGAGACTTTGGTTTGCGCTAAAGTATAATTTTTCTGTCATTAGCAGGTTGACAAGAGTGTTAAGGGCGGCGACATATTGTAGAAGAAAATTGCTAGTGCTGTGCACATAGCATTCTTCACACCGAATGTATCTACGTACTGTAGATGACTGCGTCGATATTTCGTTTTTTGGTAAGTAACAGCTCGATGATTAAATATTTTTATGTTATGCTTTAACATTAGGGTTAAAAATACTCATTCTGGAGACTTTGGTTTGCGCTAAAGTATAATTTTTCTGTCATTAGCAGGTTGACAAGAGTGTTAAGGGCGGCGACATATTGTAGAAGAAAATTGCTAGTGCTGTGCACATAGCATTTTTCACACCGAATGTATCTACGTACTGTAGATGACTGCGTCGATATTTCGTTTTTTGGGAAGTAACAGCTCGATGATTAAATATTTTTACGAAATGCTTTAACAATAGAGATAAAAATACTCATTCTGATGACTTTGGTTTGCGCTAAAGTATAATTTTTCTGTCATTAGCAGGTTGACAAGGGTGTTAAGGGCGGCGACATATTGTAGAAGAAAATTGCTAGTGCTGTGCACATAGCATTCTTCACACCGAATGTATCTACGTACTGTAGATGACTGCGTCGATAATTCGTTTTTTGGTAAGTAACAGCTCGACGATTAAATATTTTTATGTTATGCTTTAACATTAGGGTTACAAATACTCATTCTGGAGACTTTGGTTTGCGCTAAAGTATAATTTTTCTGTCATTAGCAGGTTGACAAGAGTGTTAAGGGCGGCGACATATTGTAGAAGAAAATTGCTAGTGCTGTGCACATAGCATTCTTCACACCGAATGTATCTACGTACTGTAGATGACTGCGTCGATATTTCGTTTTTTGGTAAGTAACAGCTCGATGATTAAATATTTTTATGTTATGCTTTAACATTAGGGTTAAAAATACTCATTCTGGAGACTTTGGTTTGCGCTAAAGTATAATTTTTCTGTCATTAGCAGGTTGACAAGAGTGTTAAGGGCGGCGACATATTGTAGAAGAAAATTGCTAGTGCTGTGCACATAGCATTTTTCACACCGAATGTATCTACGTACTGTAGATGACTGCGTCGATATTTCGTTTTTTGGGAAGTAACAGCTCGATGATTAAATATTTTTACGAAATGCTTTAACAATAGAGATAAAAATACTCATTCTGATGACTTTGGTTTGCGCTAAAGTATAATTTTTCTGTCATTAGCAGGTTGACAAGAGTGTTAAGGGCGGCGACATATTGTAGAAGAAAATTGCTAGTGCTGTGCACATAGCATTCTTCACACCGAATGTATCTACGTACTGTAGATGTCTGTGTCGATATTTCGTTTTTTGGTAAGTAACAGCTCCACGATTAAATATTTTTATGTTATGCTTTAACATTAGGGTTAAAAATACTCATTCTGGAGACTTTGGTTTGCGCTAAAGTATAATTTTTCTGTCATTAGCAGGTTGACAAGAGTGTTAAGGGCGGCGACATATTGTAGAAGAAAATTGCTAGTGCTGTGCACATAGCATTTTTCACACCGGATGTATCTACGTACTGTAGATGACTGCGTCGATATTTCGTTTTTTGGGAAGTAACAGCTCGATGATTAAATATTTTTACGAAATGCTTTAACAATAGAGATAAAAATACTCATTCTGATGACTTTGGTTTGCGCTAAAGTATAATTTTTCTGTCATTAGCAGGTTGACAAGAGTGCTAAGGGCGGCGACATATTGTAGAAGAAAATTGCTAGTGCTGTGCACATAGCATTATTCACACCGAATGTATCTACGTACTGTAGATGACTGCGTCGATATTTCGTTTTTTGGTAAGTAACAGCTCGATGATTAAATATTTTTATGTTATGCTTTAACATTAGGGTTAAAAATACTCATTCTGGAGACTTTGGTTTGCGCTAAAGTATAATTTTTCTGTCATTAGCAGGTTGACAAGAGTGTTAAGGGCGGCGACATATTGTAGAAGAAAATTGCTAGTGCTGTGCACATAGCATTTTTCACACCGAATGTATCTACGTACTGTAGATGACTGCGTCGATATTTCGTTTTTTGGGAAGTAACGGCTCGATGATTAAATATTTTTACGAAATGCTTTAACAATAGAGATAAAAATACTCATTCTGATGACTTTGGTTTGCGCTAAAGTATAATTTTTCTGTCATTAGCAGGTTGACAAGAGTGTTAAGGGCAGCGACATATTGTAGAAGAAAATTGCTAATGCTGTGCACATAGCATTCTTCACACCGAATGTATCTACGTACTGTAGATGACTGCGTCGATATTTCGTTTTTTGGTAAGTAACAGCTCAATGATTAAATATTTTTATGTTATGCTTTAACATTAGGGTTACAAATACTCATTATGGAGACTTTGGTTTGCGCTAAAGTATAATTTTTCTGTCATTAGCAGGTTGACAAGAGTGTTAAGGGCGGCGACATATTGTAGAAGAAAATTGCTAGTGCTGTGCACATAGCATTCTTCACACCGAATGTATCTACGTACTGTAGATGACTGCGTCGATATTTCGTTTTTTGGTAAGTAACAGCTCGATGAATAAATATTTTTATGTTATGCTTTAACGTTAGGGTTAAAAATACTCATTCTGGAGACTTTGGTTTGCGCTAAAGTATAATTTTTCTATCATTAGCAGGTTGACAAGTGTGTTAAGGGCGGCGACATATTGTAGAAGAAAATTGCTAGTGCTGTGCACATAGCATTTTTCACACCGAATGTATCTACGTACTGTAGATGACTGCGTCGATATTTCGTTTTTTGGGAAGTAACAGCTCGATGATTAAATATTTTTACGAAATGCTTTAACAATAGAGATAAAAATACTCATTCTGATGACTTTGGTTTGCGCTAAAGTATAATTTTTCTGTCATTAGCAGGTTGACAAGAGTGTTAAGGGCGGCGACATATTGTAGAAGAAAATTGCTAGTGCTGTGCACATAGCATTCTTCACACCGAATGTATCTACGTACTGTAGATGACTGCGTCGATATTTCGTTTTTTGGTAAGTAACAGCTCGATGATTAAATATTTTTATGTTATGCTTTAACATTAGGGTTAAAAATACTCATTCTGGAGACTTTGGTTTGCGCTAAAGTATAATTTTTCTGTCATTAGCAGGTTGACAAGAGTGTTAAGGGCGGCGACATATTGTAGAAGAAAATTGCTAGTGCTGTGCACATAGCATTCTTCACACCGAATGTATCTACGTACTGTAGATGACTGCGTCGATATTTCGTTTTTTGGTAAGTAACAGCTCGATGATTAAATATTTTTATGTTATGCTTTAACATTAGGGTTAAAAATACTCATTTTGGAGACTTTGGTTTGCGCTAAAGTATAGTTTTTCTGTCATTAGCAGGTTGACAAGAGTGTTAAGGGCGGCGACATATTGTAGAAGAAAATTGCAAGTGCTGTGCACATAGCATTCTTCACACCGAATGTATCTACGTACTGTAGATGACTGCGTCGATATTTCGTTTTTTGGTAAGTAACAGCTCGATGATTAAATATTTTTATGTTATGCTTTAACATTAGGGTTAAAAATACTCATTCTCGAGACTTTGGTTTGCGCTAAAGTATAATTTTTCTGTCATTAGCAGGTTGACAAGAGTGTTAAGGGCGGCGACATATTGTAGAAGAAAATTGCAAGTGCTGTGCACATAGCATTCTTCACACCGAATGTATCTACGTACTGTAGATGACTGCGTCGATATTTCGTTTTTTGGTAAGTAACAGCTCGATGATTAAATATTTTTATGTTATGCTTTAACATTAGGGTTAAAAATACTCATTCTCGAGACTTCGGTTTGCGCTAAAGTATAATTTTTCTGTCATTAGCAGGTTGGCAAGAGTGTTAAGGGCGGCGACATATTGTAAAAGAAAATTGCAAGTGCTGTGCACATAGCATTCTTCACACCGAATGTATCTACGTACTGTAGATGACTGCGTCGATATTTCGTTTTTTGGTAAGTAACAGCTCGATGATTAAATATTTTTATGTTATGCTTTAACATTAGGGTTAAAAATACTCATTCTGGAGACTCCAGTTTGCGCTAAAGTATAATTTTTCTGTCATTAGCAGGTTGACAAGAGTGTTAAGGGCGGCGACATATTGTAGAAGAAAATTGCTAGTGCTGTGCACATAGCATTCTTCACACCGAATGTATCTACGTACTGTAGATGACTGCGTCGATATTTCGTTTTTTGGTAAGTAACAGCTCGATGATTAAATATTTTTATGTTATGCTTTAACATTAGGGTTAAAAATACTCATTTTGGAGACTTTGGTTTGCGCTAAAGTATAGTTTTTCTGTCATTAGCAGGTTGACAAGAGTGTTAAGGGCGGCGACATATTGTAGAAGAAAATTGCAAGTGCTGTGCACATAGCATTCTTCACACCGAATGTATCTACGTACTGTAGATGACTGCGTCGATATTTCGTTTTTTGGTAAGTAACAGCTCGATGATTAAATATTTTTATGTTATGCTTTAACATTAGGGTTAAAAATACTCATTCTCGAGACTTTGGTTTGCGCTAAAGTATAATTTTTCTGTCATTAGCAGGTTGACAAGAGTGTTAAGGGCGGCGACATATTGTAGAAGAAAATTGCTAGTGCTGTGCACATAGCATTCTTCACACCGAATGTATCTACGTACTGTAGATGACTGCGTCGATATTTCGTTTTTTGGTAAGTAACAGCTCGATGATTAAATATTTTTATGTTATGCTTTAACATTAGGGTTAAAAATACTCATTCTGCAGACTCCAGTTTGCGCTAAAGTATAATTTTTCTGTCATTAGCAGGTTGACAAGAGTGTTAAGGGCGGCGACATATTGTAGAAGAAAATTGCTAGTGCTGTGCACATAGCATTCTTCACACCGAATGTATCTACGTACTGTAGATGACTGCTTCGATATTTCGTTTTTTGGGAAGTAAGAGCTCGATGATTAAATATGTTTATGTTATGCTTTAACATTAGGGTTAAAAATAGTCATTCTGGAGATTTTGGTATGCGCTAAAGTATAATTTTTCTGTCATTAGCAGGTAGACAAGAGTGTTAAGGGCGGCGACATATTGTAGAAGAAAATTGCTAGTGCTGTGCACATAGCATTCTTCACACCGAATGTATCTACGTACTGTAGATGACTGCGTCGATATTTCGTTTTTTGGGAAGTAACAGCTCGATGATTAAATATTTTTATGTTATGCTTTAATATTAGGGTTAAAAATACTCATTCTGGAGACTTTGGTTTGCGCTAAAGTATAATTTTTCTGTCATTAGCAGTTTGACAAGAGTGTTAAGGGCGGCGACATATTGTAGAAGAAAATTGCTAGTGCTGTGCACATAGCATTCTTCACACCGAATGTATCTATGTACTGTAGATGACTGCGTCGATAATTCGTTTTTTGGGAAGTAACAGCTCGATGATTAAATAATTTTACGAAATGCTTTAACAATAGAGATAAGAATATTCATTCTGATGACTTTGGTTTGCGCTAAAGTATAATTTTTCTGTCATTAGCAGGTTGACAAGAGTGTTAAGGGCGGCGACATATTGTAGAAGAAAATTGCTAGTGCTGTGCACATAGCATTCTTCACACCGAATGTATCTACGTACTGTAGATGACTGCGTCGATATTTCGTTTTTTGGTAAGTAACAGCTCGATGATTAAATATTTTTATGTTATGCTTTAACATTAGGGTTAAAAATACTCATTCTGCAGACTCCAGTTTGCGCTAAAGTATAATTTTTCTGTCATTAGCAGGTTGACAAGAGTGTTAAGGGCGGCGACATATTGTAGAAGAAAATTGCTAGTGCTGTGCACATAGCATTCTTCACACCGAATGTATCTACGTACTGTAGATGACTGCTTCGATATTTCGTTTTTTGGGAAGTAAGAGCTCGATGATTAAATATGTTTATGTTATGCTTTAACATTAGGGTTAAAAATAGTCATTCTGGAGATTTTGGTATGCGCTAAAGTATAATTTTTCTGTCATTAGCAGGTAGACAAGAGTGTTAAGGGCGGCGACATATTGTAGAAGAAAATTGCTAGTGCTGTGCACATAGCGTTCTTCACACCGAATGTATCTACGTACTGTAGATGACTGCGTCGATATTTCGTTTATTGGGAAGTAACAGCTCGATGATTAAATATTTTTACGAGATGCTTTAACAATAGAGATAAAAATACTCATTCTGATGACTTTGGTTTGCGCTAAAGTATAATTTTTCTGTCATTAGCAGGTTGACAAGAGTGTTAAGGGCGGCGACACATTGTAGAAGAAAATTGCTAGTGCTGTGCACATAGCATTCTTCACACCGAATGTATCTACGTACTGTAGATGACTGCGTCGATATTTCGTTTTTTGGTAAGTAACAGCTCGATGATTGAATATTTTTATGTTATGCTTTAACATTAGGGTTAAAAATACTCATTCTGGAGATTTTGGTTTGCGCTAAAGTGTAATTTTTCTGTCATTAGCAGGTTGACCAGAGTGTTAAGGGCGGCGACATATTGTAGAAGAAAATTGCTAGTGCTGTGCACATAGCATTCTTCACACCGAATGTATCTACGTACTGTAGATGACTGCGTCGATATTTCGTTTTTTGGTAAGTAACAGCTCGATGATTAAATATTTTTATGTTATGCTTTAACAATAGGGTTAAAAATACTCATTCTGGAGACTTTAGTTTGCGCTAAAGTATAATTTCTCTGTCATTAGCAGGTTGACAAGAGTGTTAAGGGCGGTGACATATTGTAGAAGAAAATTGTTAGTGCTATGCACATAGCATTCTTCACACCGAATGTATCTACGTACTGTAGATGACTGCGTCGATATTTCGTTTATTGGGAAGTAACAGCTCGATGATTAAGTATTTTTACGAGATGCTTTAACAATAGAGATAAAAATACTCATTCTGATGACTTTGGTTTGCGCTAAAGTATAATTTTTCTGTCATTAGCAGGTTGACTAGAGTGTTAAGGGCGGTGACATATTGCAGAAGAAAATTGCTAGTGCTGCGCACATAGCATTCTTCACACCGAATGTATCTACGTACTGTAGATGACTGCGTCGATATTTCGTTTTTTGGGAAGTAACAGCTCGATGATGAAATATTTTTATGTTATGCTTTAACATTAGGGTTAAAAATACTCATTCTGGAGACTTTGGTTTGCGCTAATGTATAATTTTTCTGTCATTAGCAGGTTGACAAGAGTGTTAAGGGCGGCGACATATTGTAGAAGAAAATTGCTAGTGCTGTGCACATAGCATTCTTCACACCGAATGTATCTACGTACTGTAGATGACTGCGTCGATATTTCGTTTTTTGGTAAGTAACAGCTCGATGATTGAATATTTTTATGTTATGCTTTAACATTAGGGTAAAAAATACTCATTCTGGAGATTTTGGTTTGCGCTAAAGTATAAATTTTCCGTCTTTAGCAGGTTGACCAGAGTGTTAAGGGCGGCGACATATTGTAGAAGAAAATAGCTAGTGCTGTGCACATAGCATTCTTCACACCGAATGTATCTACGTACTGTAGATGACTGCGTCGATATTTCGTTTTTTGGTAAGTAACAGCTCGATGATTAAATATTTTTACTAAATGCTTTAACAATAGAGATAAAAATACTTATTCTGATGACTTTGGTTTGCGCTAAAGTATAATTTTTCTGTCATTAGCAGGTTGACAAGAGTGTTAAGGGCGTAGACATATTGCAGGAGAAAATTGCTAGTGCTGTGCACATAGCATTCTTCACACCGAATGTATCTACGTACTGTAGATGACTGCGTCGATATTTCGTTTTTTGGTAAGTAACAGCTCGATGATTAAATATTTTTATGTTATGCTTTAACATTAGGGTTAAAAATACTCATTCTGGAGACTTTGGTTTGCGCTGAAGTATAGTTTTTCTGTCATTAGCAGGTTGACAAGAGTGTTAAGGGCGGCGACATATTGTAGAAGAAAATTGTTAGTGCTGTGCACATAGCATTCTTCACACCGAATGTATCTACGTACTGTAGATGACTGCGTCGATATTTCGTTTTTTGGTACGTAACAGCTCGATGATTAAATATTTTTATGTTATGCTTTAACATTAGGGTTAAAAATACTCATTCTGGAGACTTTGGTTTGCGCTGAAGTATAGTTTTTCTGTCATTAGCAGGTTGACAAGAGTGTTAAGGGCGGCGACATATTGTAGAAGAAAATTGCTAGTGCTGTGCAAATAGCATTCTTCACTCCGAATGTATCTACGTACTGTAGATGACTGCGTCGATATTTCGTTTTTTGGTAAGTAACAGCTCGATTATTAAATATTTTTATGTTATGCTTTAACATTAGTGTTAAAAATACTCATTCTGGAGACTTTGGTTTGCGCTAAAGTATAATTTTTCTGTCATTAGCAGGTTGACAAGAGTGTTAAGGGCGGCGACATATTGTAGAAGAAAATTGCTAGTGCTGTGCACATAGCGTTCTTCACACCGAATGTACCTACGTACTGTAGATGACTGCGTCGATATTTCGTTTATTGGGAAGTAACAGCTCGATGATTAAATATTTTTACGAGATGCTTTAACAATAGAGATAAAAATACTCATTCTGATGACTTTGGTTTGCGCTGAAGTATAATTTTTCTGTCATTAGCAGGTTGACTAGAGTGTTAAGGGCGGCGACATATTGCAGAAGAAAATTGCTAGTGCTGTGCACATAGCATTCTTCACACCGAATGTATCTACGTACTGTAGATGACTGCGTCGATATTTCGTTTTTTGGGAAGTAACAGCTCGATGATGAAATATTTTTATGTTATGCTTTAACTTTAGGGTTAAAAATACTCATTCTGGAGACTTTGGTTTGCGCTAATGTATAATTTTTCTGTCATTAGCAGGTTGACAAGAGTGTTAAGGGCGGCGACATATTGTAGAAGAAAATTGCTAGTGCTGTGCACATAGCATTCTTCACACCGAATGTATCTACGTACTGTAGATGACTGCGTCGATATTTCGTTTATTGGGAAGTAACAGCTCGATGATTGAATATTTTTATGTTATGCTTTAACATTAGGGTAAAAAATACTCATTCTGGAGATTTTGGTTTGCGCTAAAGTATAATTTTTCTGTCATTAGCAGGTTGACCAGAGTGTTAAGGGCGGCGACATATTGTAGAAGAAAATTGCTAGTGCTGTGCACATAGCATTCTTCACTCCGAATGTATCTACGTACTGTAGATGACTGCGTCGATATTTCGTTTTTTGGTAAGTAACAGCTCGATGATTAAATATTTTTATGTTATGCTTTAACATTAGGGTTAAAAATACTCATTCTGGAGACTTTGGTTTGCGCTAAAGTATAATTTTTCTGTCATTAGCAGGTTGACAAGAGTGTTAAGGGCGGCGACATATTGTAGAAGAAAATTGCTAGTGCTGTGCACATAGCATTCTTCACACCGAATGTATCTACGTACTGTAGATGACTGCGTCGATATTTAGTTTTTTGGTAAGTAACAGCTCGATGATTAAATATTTTTACGAAATGCTTTAACAATAGAGATAAAAATACTCATTCTGATTACTTTGGTTTGCGCTAAAGTATAATTTTTCTGTCATTAGCAGGTTGACAAGAGTGTTAAGGGCGGCGACATATTGTAGAAGAAAATTGCTAGTGCTGTGCACATAGCATTCTTCACACCGAATGTATCTACGTACTGTAGATGACTGCGTCGATATTTCGTTTATTGGGAAGTAACAGCTCGATGATTAAATATTTTTATGTTATGCTTTAACATTAGGGTTAAAAATACTCATTCTGGAGACTTTGGTTTGCGCTAAAGTATAATTTTTCTGTCATTAGCAGGTTGACAAGAGTGTTAAGGGCGGCGACATATTGTAGAAGAAAATTGCTAGTGCTGTGCACATAGCATTTTTCACACCGAATGTATCTACGTACTGTAGATGACTGCGTCGATATTTCGTTTCTTGGGAAGTAACAGCTCGATGATTAAATATTTTTATGTTATGCTTTAACATTAGGGTTAAAAATACTCATTCTGGAGACTTTGGTTTGCGCTAAAGTATAATTTTTCTGTCATTAGCAGGTTGACAAGAGTGTTAAGGGCGGCGACATATTGTAGAAGAAAATTGCTAGTGCTGTGCACATAGCATTCTTCACACCGAATGTATCTACGTACTGTAGATGACTGCGTCGATATTTCGTTTATTGGGAAGTAACAGCTCGATGATTAAATATTTTTGTGTTATGCTTTAACATTAGGGTTAAAAATACTCATTCTGGAGACTTTGGTTTGCGCTAAAGTATAATTTTTCTGTCATTAGCAGGTTGACAAGAGTGTTAAGGGCGGCGACATATTGTAGAAGAAAATTGCTAGTGCTGTGCACATAGCATTCTTCACACCGAATGTATCTACGTACTGTAGATGACTGCGTCGATATTTAGTTTTTTGGGAAGTAACAGCTCGATGATTAAATATTTTTACGAAATGCTTTAACAATAGAGATAAAAATACTCATTCTGATGACTTTGGTTTGCGCTAAAGTATAATTTTTCTGTCATTAGCAGGTTGACAAGAGTGTTAAGGGCGGCGACATATTGTAGAAGAAAATTGCTAGTGCTGTGCACATAGCATTCTTCACACCGAATGTATCTACGTACTGTAGATGACTGCGTCGATATTTCGTTTATTGGGAAGTAACAGCTCGATGATTAAATATTTTTGTGTTATGCTTTAACATTAGGGTTAAAAATACTCATTCTGGAGACTTTGGTTTGCGCTAAAGTATAATTTTTCTGTCATTAGCAGGTTGACAAGAGTGTTAAGGGCGGCGACATATTGTAGAAGAAAATTGCTAGTGCTGTGCACATAGCATTCTTCACACCGAATGTATCTACGTACTGTAGATGACTGCGTCGATATTTCGTTTATTGGGAAGTAACAGCTCGATGATTAAATATTTTTATGTTATGCTTTAACATTAGGGTTAAAAATACTCATTCTGGAGACTTTGGTTTGCGATAAAGTATAATTTTTCTGTCATTAGCAGGTTGACAAGCGTGTTAAGGGCGGCGACATATTGTAGAAGAAAATTGCTAGTGCTGTGCACATAGCATTCTTCACACCGAATGTATCTACGTACTGTAGATGACTGCGTCGATATTTAGTTTTTTGGTAAGTAACAGCTCGATGATTAAATATTTTTACGAAATGCTTTAACAATAGAGATAAAAATACTCATTCTGATGACTTTGGTTTGCGCTAAAGTATAATTTTTCTGTCATTAGCAGGTTGACAAGAGTGTTAAGGGCGGCGACATATTGTAGAAGAAAATTGCTAGTGCTGTGCACATAGCATTCTTCACACCGAATGTATCTACGTACTGTAGATGACTGCGTCGATATTTCGTTTATTGGGAAGTAACAGCTCGATGATTAAATATTTTTATGTTATGCTTTAACATTAGGGTTAAAAATACTCATTCTGGAGACTTTGGTTTGCGATAAAGTATAATTTTTCTGTCATTAGCAGGTTGACAAGCGTGTTAAGGGCGGCGACATATTGTAGAAGAAAATTGCTAGTGCTGTGCACATAGCATTCTTCACACCGAATGTATCTACGTACTGTAGATGACTGCGTCGATATTTAGTTTTTTGGTAAGTAACAGCTCGATGATTAGATATTTTTACGAAATGCTTTAACAATAGAGATAAAAATACTCATTCTGATGACTTTGGTTTGCGCTAAAGTATAATTTTTCTGTCATTAGCAGGTTGACAAGAGTGTTAAGGGCGGCGACATATTGTAGAAGAAAATTGCTAGTGCTGTGCACATAGCATTCTTCACACCGAATGTATCTACGTACTGTAGATGACTGCGTCGATATTTCGTTTTTTGGTAAGTAACAGCTCGATGATTAAATATTTTTATGTTATGCTTTAACATTAGGGTTAAAAATACTCATTCTCGAGACTTTGGTTTGCGCTAAAGTATAATTTTTAAGTCATTAGCAGGTTGACAAGAGTGTTAAGGGCGGCGACATACTGTAGAAGAAAATTGCTAGTGCTGTGCACATAGCATTCTTCACACCGAATGTATCTACGTACTGTAGATGACTGCGTCGATATTTCGTTTTTTGGTAAGTAACAGCTCGATGATTAAAAATTTTTATGTTATGCTTTAACATTAGGGTTAAAAATACTCATTCTGGAGACTTTGGTTTGCGCTAAAGTATAATTTTTCTGTCATTAGCAGGTTGACAAGAGTGTTAAGGGCGGCGACATATTGTAGAAGAAAATTGCTAGTGCTGTGCACATAGCATTCTTCACACCGAATGTATCTACGTACTGTAGATGACTGCGTCGATATTTCGTTTATTGGGAAGTAACAGCTCGATGATTAAATATTTTTGTGTTATGCTTTAACATTAGGGTTAAAAATACTCATTCTGGAGACTTTGGTTTGCGCTAAAGTATAATTTTTCTGTCATTAGCAGGTTGACAAGAGTGTTAAGGGCGGCGACATATTGTAGAAGAAAATTGCTAGTGCTGTGCACATAGCATTCTTCACACCGAATGTATCTACGTACTGTAGATGACTGCGTCGATATTTAGTTTTTTGGGAAGTAACAGCTCGATGATTAAATATTTTTACGAAATGCTTTAACAATAGAGATAAAAATACTCATTCTGATGACTTTGGTTTGCGCTAAAGTATAATTTTTCTGTCATTAGCAGGTTGACAAGAGTGTTAAGGGCGGCGACATATTGTAGAAGAAAATTGCTAGTGCTGTGCACATAGCATTCTTCACACCGAATGTATCTACGTACTGTAGATGACTGCGTCGATATTTCGTTTATTGGGAAGTAACAGCTCGATGATTAAATATTTTTGTGTTATGCTTTAACATTAGGGTTAAAAATACTCATTCTGGAGACTTTGGTTTGCGCTAAAGTATAATTTTTCTGTCATTAGCAGGTTGACAAGAGTGTTAAGGGCGGCGACATATTGTAGAAGAAAATTGCTAGTGCTGTGCACATAGCATTCTTCACACCGAATGTATCTACGTACTGTAGATGACTGCGTCGATATTTCGTTTATTGGGAAGTAACAGCTCGATGATTAAATATTTTTATGTTATGCTTTAACATTAGGGTTAAAAATACTCATTCTGGAGACTTTGGTTTGCGATAAAGTATAATTTTTCTTTCATTAGCAGGTTGACAAGCGTGTTAAGGGCGGCGACATATTGTAGAAGAAAATTGCTAGTGCTGTGCACATAGCATTCTTCACACCGAATGTATCTACGTACTGTAGATGACTGCGTCGATATTTAGTTTTTTGGTAAGTAACAGCTCGATGATTAAATATTTTTACGAAATGCTTTAACAATAGAGATAAAAATACTCATTCTGATGACTTTGGTTTGCGCTAAAGTATAATTTTTCTGTCATTAGCAGGTTGACAAGAGTGTTAAGGGCGGCGACATATTGTAGAAGAAAATTGCTAGTGCTGTGCACATAGCATTCTTCACACCGAATGTATCTACGTACTGTAGATGACTGCGTCGATATTTCGTTTATTGGGAAGTAACAGCTCGATGATTAAATATTTTTATGTTATGCTTTAACATTAGGGTTAAAAATACTCATTCTGGAGACTTTGGTTTGCGATAAAGTATAATTTTTCTGTCATTAGCAGGTTGACAAGCGTGTTAAGGGCGGCGACATATTGTAGAAGAAAATTGCTAGTGCTGTGCACATAGCATTCTTCACACCGAATGTATCTACGTACTGTAGATGACTGCGTCGATATTTAGTTTTTTGGTAAGTAACAGCTCGATGATTAGATATTTTTACGAAATGCTTTAACAATAGAGATAAAAATACTCATTCTGATGACTTTGGTTTGCGCTAAAGTATAATTTTTCTGTCATTAGCAGGTTGACAAGAGTGTTAAGGGCGGCGACATATTGTAGAAGAAAATTGCTAGTGCTGTGCACATAGCATTCTTCACACCGAATGTATCTACGTACTGTAGATGACTGCGTCGATATTTCGTTTTTTGGTAAGTAACAGCTCGATGATTAAATATTTTTATGTTATGCTTTAACATTAGGGTTAAAAATACTCATTCTCGAGACTTTGGTTTGCGCTAAAGTATAATTTTTAAGTCATTAGCAGGTTGACAAGAGTGTTAAGGGCGGCGACATACTGTAGAAGAAAATTGCTAGTGCTGTGCACATAGCATTCTTCACACCGAATGTATCTACGTACTGTAGATGACTGCGTCGATATTTCGTTTTTTGGTAAGTAACAGCTCGATGATTAAAAATTTTTATGTTATGCTTTAACATTAGGGTTAAAAATACTCATTCTGGAGACTTTGGTTTGCGCTAAAGTATAATTTTTCTGTCATTAGCAGGTTGACAAGAGTGTTAAGGGCGGCGACATATTGTAGAAGAAAATTGCTAGTGCTGTGCACATAGCATTCTTCACACCGAATGTATCTACGTACTGTAGATGACTGCTTCGATATTTCGTTTTTTGGTAAGTAACAGCTCGATGATTAAATATTTTTATGTTATGCTTTAACATTAGGGTTAAAAATACTCATTCTGGAGTTTTTGGTATGCGCTAAAGTATAATTTTTCTGTCATTAGCAGGTTGACAAGAGTGTTAAGGGCGGCGACATATTGTAGAAGAAAATTGCTAGTGCTGTGCACATAGCATTCTTCACACCGAATGTATCTACGTACTGTAGATGACTGCGTCGATATTTCGTTTTTTGGGAAGTAACAGCTCGATGATTAAATATTTTTACGAAATGCTTTAACAATAGAGATAAGAATATTCATTCTGATGACTTTGGTTTGCGCTAAAGTATAATTTTTCTGGCATTAGCAGGTTGACAAGAGTGTTAAGGGCGGCGACATATTGTAGAAGAAAATTGCTAGTGCTGTGCACGTAGCATTCTTCACACCGAATATATCTACGTACTGTAGATGACTGCGTCGATATTTCGTTTTTTGGTAAGTAACAGCTCGATGATCAAATATTTTTATGTTATGCTTTAACATTAGTGTTAAAAATACTCATTCTGGAGACTTTGGTTTGCGCTAAAGTATAATTTTTCTGTCATTAGCGGGTTGACAGGAGTGTTAAGGGCGTAGACATATTGTAGAAGAAAATTGCTAGTGCCGTGCACATAGCATTCTTCACTCCGAATGTATCTACGTACTGTAGATGACTGCGTCGATATTTCGTTTTTTGGTAAGTAACAGCTCGATGATTAAATATTTTTATGTTATGCTTTAACATTAGGGTTAAAAATACTCATTCTGGAGACTTTGGTTTGCGCTAAAGTATAATTTTTCTGTCATTAGCAGGTTGACAAGAGTGTTAAGGGCGGCGACATATTGTAGAAGAAAATTGCTAATGCTGTGCACATAGCGTTCTTCACACCGAATGTATCTACGTACTGTAGATGACTGCGTCGATATTTCGTTTGTTGGGAAGTAACAGCTCGATGATTAAATATTTTTACGAGATGCTTTAACAATAGAGTTAAAAATACTCATTGTGATGACTTTGGTTTGCGCTAAAGTATAATTTTTCTGTCATTAGCAGGTTGACAAGAGTGTTAAGGGCGGCGACATATTGTAGAAGAAAATTGCTAGTGCTGTGCACATAGCATTCTTCACACCGAATATATCTACGTACTGTAGATGACTGCCTCGATATTTCGTTTTTTGGTAAGTAACAGCTCGATGATTAAATATTTTTATGTTATGCTTTAACATTAGGGTCAAAAATACTCATTCTGGAGACTTTGGATTGCGCTAAAGTATAATTTTTCTGTCATTAGCAGGTTGACAAGAGTGTTAAGGGCGGCGACATATTGTAGAAGAAAATTGCTAGTGCTGTGCACATAGCATTCTTCACTCCGAATGTATCTACGTACTGTAAATGACTGCGTCGATATTTCGTTTTTTGGTAAGTAACAGCTCGATGATTAAATATTTTTATGTTATGCTTTAACATTAGTGTTAAAAATACTCCTTCTGGAGACTTTCGTTTGCGCTAAAGTATAATTTTTCTGTCATTAGCAGGTTGACAAGAGTGTTAAGGGCGGCGACATATTGTAGAAGAAAATTGCTAGTGCTGTGCACATAGCGTTCTTCACACCGAATGTATCTACGTACTCTAGATGACTGGGTCGATATTTCGTTTATTGGGAAGTAACAGCTCGATGATTAAATATTTTTACGAGATGCTTTAACAATAGAGATAAAAATACTCATTCTGATGACTTTGGTTTGCGCTAAAGTATAATTTTTCTGTCATTAGCAGGTTGACAAGAGTGTTAAGGGCGGCGACATATTGCAGAAGAAAATTGCTAGTGCTGTGCACATAGCATTCTTCACACCGAATGTATCTACGTACTGTAGATGACTGCGTCGATATTTCGTTTTTTGGGAAGTAACAGCTCGATGATTAAATATTTTTATGTTATGCTTTAACATTAGGGTTAAAAATACTCATTCTGGAGACTTTGGTTTGCGCTAATGTATAATTTTTCTGTCATTATCAGGTTGACAAGAGTGTTAAGGGCGGCGACATATTGTAGAAGAAAATTGCTAGTGCTGTGCACATAGCGTTCTTCACACCGAATGTATCTACGTACTCTAGATGACTGCGTCGATATTTCGTTTATTGGGAAGTAACAGCTCGATGATTAAATATTTTTACGAGATGCTTTAACAATAGAGATAAAAATACTCATTCTGATGACTTTGGTTTGCGCTAAAGTATAATTTTTCTGTCATTAGCAGGTTGACAAGAGTGTTGAGGGCGGCGACATATTGCAGAAGAAAATTGCTAGTGCTGTGCACATAGCATTCTTCACACCGAATGTATCTACGTACTGTAGATGACTGCGTCGATATTTCGTTTTTTGGTAAGTAACAGCTCGATGATTAAATATTTTTATGTTATGCTTTAACATTAGGGTTAAAAATACTCATTCTGGAGACTTTGGTTTGCGCTAATGTATAATTTTTCTGTCATTAGCAGGTTGACAAGGGTGTTAAGGGCGGCAACATATTGTAGAAGAAAATTTCTAGTGCTGTGCACATAGCATTCTTCACACCGAATGTATCTACGTACTGTAGATGACTGCGTCGATATTTCGTTTTTTGGGAAGTAACAGCTCGATGATTAAATATTTTTATGTTATGCTTTAACATTAGGGTTAAAAATACTCATTCTGGAGACTTTGGTTTGCGCTAATGTATAATTTTTCTGTCATTAGCAGGTTGACAAGAGTGTTAAGGGCGGCAACATATTGTAGAAGAAAATTTCTAGTGCTGTGCACATAGCATTCTTCACACCGAATGTATCTACGTACTGTAGATGACTGCGTCGATATTTCGTTTTTTGGTAAGTAACAGCTCGATGATTAACTATTTTTATGTTATGCTTTAACATTAGGGTTAAAAATACTCATTCTGGAGACTTTAGTTTGCGCTAAAGTATAATTTTTCTGTCATTACCAGGTTGACAAGAGTGTTAAGGGCGGCGACATATTGTAGAAGAAAATTGCTACTGCTGTGCGCATAGCATTCTTCACACCGAATGTATCTACGTACTGTAGATGACTGCGTCGATATTTCGTTTTTGGGAAGTAACAGCTCGATGATTAAATATTTTTACGAAATGCTTTAACAATAGAGATAAAAATACTCATTCTCGAGACTTTGGTTTGCGCTAAAGTATAATTTTTCTGTCATTAGCAGGTTGACAAGAGTGTTAAGGGCGGCGACATATTGTAGAAGAAAATTGCTAGTGCTGTGCACATAGCGTTCTTCACACCGAATGTACCTACGTACTGTAGATGACTGCGTCGATATTTCGTTTTTTGGTAAGTAACAGCTCGATGATTAAATATTTTTATGTTGTGCTTTAACATTAGTGTTAAAAATACTCATTCTGGAGACTTTGGTTTGCGCTAAAGTATAATTTTTCTGTCATTAGCAGGTTGACAAGAGTGTTAAGGGCGGCGACATATTGTAGAAGAAAATTGCTAGTGCTGTGCACATAGCGTTCTTCACACCGAATGTACCTACGTACTGTAGATGACTGCGTCGATATTTCGTTTTTTGGTAAGTAACAGCTCGATGATTAAATATTTTTATGTTATGCTTTAACATTAGTGTTAAAAATACTCATTCTGATGACTTTGGTTTGCGCTAAAGTATAATTTTTCTGTCGTTAGCAGGTTGACAAGAGTGTTAAGGGCGGCGACATATTGTAGAAGAAAATTGCTAGTGCTGTGCACATAGCATTCTTCACACCGAATGTATCTACGTACTGTAGATGACTGCGTCGATATTTCGTTTTTTGGTAAGTAACAGCTCGATGATTAAATATTTTTACGAAATGCTTTAACAATAGAGATAAAAATACTCATTCTGATGACTTTGGTTTGCGCTAAAGTATAATTTTTCTGTCATTAGCAGGTTGACAAGAGTGTTAAGGGCGGCGACATATTGCAGAAGAAAATTGCTAGTGCTGTGCACAAAGCATTCTTCACACCGAATGTATCTACGTACTGTAGATGACTGCGTCGATATTTCGTTTTTTGGGAAGTAACAGCTCGATGATTAAATATTTTTATGTTATGCTTTAACATTAGGGTTAAAAATACTCATTCTGGAGACTTTGGTTTGCGCTAATGTATAATTTTTCTGTCATTAGCAGGTTGACAAGAGTGTTAAGGGCGGCGACATATTGTAGAAGAAAATTGCTAGTGCTGTGCACATAGCATTCTTCACACCGAATGTATCTACGTACTGTAGATGACTGCGTCGATATTTCGTTTTTTGGTAAGTAACAGCTCGATGATTAAATATTTTTATGTTATGCTTTAACATTAGGGTCAAAAATACTCATTCTGGAGACTTTGGATTGCGCTAAAGTATAATTTTTCTGTCATTAGCAGGTTGACAAGAGTGTTGAGGGCGGCGACATATTGTAGAAGAAAATTGCTAGTGCTGTGCACATAGCATTCTTCACTCCGAATGTATCTACGTACTGTAGATGACTGCGTCGATATTTCGTTTTTTGGGAAGTAACAGCTCGATGATTAAATATTTTTATGTTATGCTTTAACATTAGGGTTAAAAATACTCATTCTGGAGACTTTTGATTGCGCTAAAGTATAATTTTTCGGTCATTAGCAGGTTGACAAGGGTGTTGAGGGCGGCGACATATTGTAGAAGAAAATTGCTAGTGCTGTGCACATAGCATTCTTCACTCCGAATGTATCTACGTACTGTAGATGAGTGCGTCGATATTTCGTTTTTTGGTAAGTAACAGCTCGATGATTAAATATTTTTATGTTATGCTTTAACATTAGGGTTAAAAATACTCATTCTGGAGACTTTGGATTGCGCTAAAGTATAATTTTTCTGTCATTAGCAGGTTGACAAGAGTGTTGAGGGCGGCGACATATTGTAGAAGAAAATTGCTAGTGCTGTGCACATAGCATTCTTCACACCGAATGTATCTACGTACTGTAGATGACTGCGTCGATATTTCGTTTTTTGGGAAGTAACAGCTCGATGATTAAATATTTTTACGAAATGCTTTAACAATAGAGATAAAAATACTCATTCTGGAGACTTTGGTTTGCGCTAAAGTATAATTTTTCTGTCATTAGCAGGTTGACAAGAGTGTTAAGGGCGGCGACATATTGTAGAAGAAAATTGCTAGTGCTGTGCACATAGCATTCTTCACTCCGAATGTATCTACGTACTGTAGATGACTGCGCCGATATTTCGTTTTTTGGGAAGTAACAGCTCGATGATTAAATATTTTTACGAGATGCTTTAACAATAGAGATAAAAATACTCATTCTGATGACTTTGGTTTGCGCTAAAGTATAATTTTTCTGTCATTAGCAGGTTGACAAGAGTGTTAAGGGCGGCGACATATTGTAGAAGAAAATTGCTAGTGCTGTGCACATAGCATTCTTCACACCGAATGTATATACGTACTGTAGATGACTGCGTCGATATTTCGTTTTTTGGTAAGTAACAGCTCGATGATTAATTATTTTTACTAAATGCTTTAACAATAGAGATAAAAATACTCATTCTGATGACTTTGGTTTGCGCTAAAGTATAATTTTTCTGTCATTAGCAGGTTGACAAGAGTGTTAAGGGCGGCGACATATTGTAGAAGAAAGTTGCTAGTGCTGTGCACATAGCGTTCTTCACACCGAATGTACCTACGTACTGTAGATGACTGCGTCGATATTTCGTTTTTTGGGAAGTAACAGCTCGATGATTAAATATTTTTATGTTATGCTTTAACATTAGGGTTAAAAATACTCATTCTGGAGACTTTGGTTTGCGCTAATGTATAATTTTTCTGTCATTAGCAGGTTGACAAGAGTGTTAAGGGCGGCGACATATTGTAGAAGAAAATTGCTAGTGCTGTGCACATAGCGTTCTTCACACCGAATGTACCTACGTACTGTAGATGACTGCGTCGATATTTCGTTTTTTGGTAAGTAACAGCTCGATGATTAAATATTTTTATGTTGTGCTTTAACATTAGTGTTAAAAATACTCATTCTGGAGACTTTGGTTTGCGCTAAAGTATAATTTTTCTGTCATTAGCAGGTTGACAAGAGTGTTAAGGGCGGCGACATATTGTAGAAGAAAATTGCTAGTGCTGTGCACATAGCGTTCTTCACACCGAATGTACCTACGTACTGTAGATGACTGCGTCGATATTTCGTTATTTGGTAAGTAACAGCTCGATGATTAAATATTTTTATGTTATGCTTTAACATTCGTGTTAAAAATACTCATTCTGATGACTTTGGTTGCGCTAAAGTATAATTTTTCTGTCATTAGCAGGTTGACAAGAGTGTTAAGGGCGGCGACATATTGTAGAAAAAAATTGCTAGTGCTGTGCACATAGCATTCTTCACACCGAATGTATCTACGTACTGTAGATGACTGCGTCGATGTTTCGTTTTTTGGTAAGTAACAGCTCGATGATTAAATATTTTTACGAAATGCTTTAACAATAGAGATAAAAATACTCATTCTGATGACTTTGGTTTGCGCTAAAGTATAATTTTTCTGTCATTAGCAGGTTGACAAGAGTGTTAAGGGCGGCGACATACTGCAGAAGAAAATTGCTAGTGCTGTGCACATAGCATTCTTCACACCGATTGTATCTACGTACTGTAGATGACTGCGTCGATATTTCGTTTTTTGGGAAGTAACAGCTCGATGATTAAATATTTTTATGTTATGCTTTAACATTAGGGTTAAAAATACTCATTCTGGAGACTTTGGTTTGCGCTAATGTATAATTTTTCTGTCATTAGCAGGTTGACAAGAGTGTTAAGGGCGCCGACATATTGTAGAAGAAAATTGCTAGTGCTGTGCACATAGCATTCTTCACACCGAATGTATCTACGTACTGTAGATGACTGCGTCGATATTTCGTTTTTTGGTAAGTAACAGCTCGATGATTAAATATTTTTATGTTATGCTTTAACATTAGGGTCAAAAATACTCATTCTGGAGACTTTGGATTGCGCTAAAGTATAATTTTTCTGTCATTAGCAGGTTGACAAGAGTGTTGAGGGCGGCGACATATTGTAGAAGAAAATTGCTAGTGCTGTGCACATAGCATTCTTCACTCCGAATGTATCTACGTACTGTAGATGACTGCGTCGATATTTCGTTTTTTGGGAAGTAACAGCTCGATGATTAAATATTTTTATGTTATGCTTTAACATTAGGGTTAAAAATACTCATTCTCGAGACTTTTGATTGCGCTAAAGTATAATTTTTCTGTCACTAGCAGGTTGACAAGAGTGTTGAGGGCGGCGACATATTGTAGAAGAAAATTGCTAGTGCTGTGCACATAGCATTCTTCACTCCGAATGTATCTACGTACTGTAGATGACTGCGTCGATATTTCGTTTTTTGGTAAGTAACAGCTCGATGATTAAATATTTTTATGTTATGCTTTAACATTAGGGTTAAAAATACTCATTCTGGAGACTTTGGATTGCGCTAAAGTATAATTTTTCTGTCATTAGCAGGTTGACAAGAGTGTTGAGGGCGGCGACATATTGTAGAAGAAAATTGCTAGTGCTGTGCACATAGCATTCTTCACACCGAATGTATCTACGTACTGTAGATGACTGCGTCGATATTTCGTTTTTTGGGAAGTAACAGCTCGATGATTAAATATTTTTACGAAATGCTTTAACAATAGAGATAAAAATACTCATTCTGGAGACTTTGGTTTGCGCTAAAGTATAATTTTTCTGTCATTAGCAGGTTGACAAGAGTGTTAAGGGCGGCGACATATTGTAGAAGAAAATTGCTAGTGCTGTGCACATAGCATTCTTCACACCGAATATATCTACGTACTGTAGATGACTGCGTCGATATTTCGTTTTTTGGTAAGTAACAGCTCGATGATGAAATATTTTTATGTTATGCTTTAACATTAGGGTCAAAAATACTCATTCTGGAGACTTTGGATTGCGCTAAAGTATAATTTTTCTGTCATTAGCAGGTTGACAAGAGTGTTGAGGGCGGCGACATATTGTAGAAGAAAATTGCTAGTGCTGTGCACATAGCATTCTTCACTCCGAATGTATCTACGTACTGTAGATGACTGCGTCGATATTTCGTTTTTTGGTAAGTAACAGCTCGATGATTAAATATTTTTATGTTATGCTTTAACATTAGGGTTAAAAATACTCATTCTGGAGACTTTTGATTGCGCTAAAGTATAATTTTTCTGTCATTAGCAGGTTGACAAGAGTGTTGAGGGCGGCGACATATTGTAGAAGAAAATTGCTAGTGCTGTGCACATAGCATTCTTCACTCCGAATGTATCTACGTACTGTAGATGACTGCGTCGATATTTCGTTTTTTGGTAAGTAACAGCTCGATGATTAAATATTTTTATGTTATGCTTTAACATTAGGGTTAAAAATACTCATTCTGGAGACTTTGGATTGCGCTAAAGTATAATTTTTCTGTCATTAGCAGGTTGACAAGAGTGTTGAGGGCGGCGACATATTGTAGAAGAAAATTGCTAGTGCTGTGCACATAGCATTCTTCACTCCGAATGTATCTACGTACTGTAGATGACTGCGTCGATATTTCGTTTTTTGGTAAGTAACAGCTCGATGATTAAATATTTTTATGTTATGCTTTAACATTAGGGTTAAAAATACTCATTCTGGAGACTTTGGTTTGCGCTAAAGTATAATTTTTCTGTCATTAGCTGGTTGACAAGAGTGTTAAGGGCGGCGACATATTGTAGAAGAAAATTGCTAGTGCTGTGCACATAGCATTCTTCACTCCGAATGTATCTACGTACTGTAGATGACTGCGTCGATATTTCGTTTTTTGGGAAGTAACAGCTCGATGATTAAATATTTTTACGAGATGCTTTAACAATAGAGATAAAAATACTCATTCTGATGACTTTGGTTTGCGCTAAAGTATAATTTTTCTGTCATTAGCAGGTTGACAAGAGTGTTAAGGGCGGCGACATATTGTAGAAGAAAATTGCTAGTGCTGTGCACATAGCATTCTTCACACCGAATGTATATACGTACTGTAGATGACTGCGTCGATATTTCGTTTTTTGGTAAGTAACAGCTCGATGATTAATTATTTTTACTAAATGCTTTAACAATAGAGATAAAAATACTCATTCTGATGACTTTGGTTAGCGCTAAAGTATAATTTTTCTGTCATTAGCAGGTTGACAAGAGTGTTAAGGGCGGCGACATATTGCAGAAGAAAATTGCTAGTGCTGTGAACATAGCATTCTTCACACCGAATATATCTACGTACTGTAGATGACTGCGTCGATATTTCGTTTTTTGGGAAGTAACAGCTCGATGATTAAATATTTTTATGTTATGCTTTAACATTAGGGTTAAAAATACTCATTCTGGAGACTTTGGTTTGCGCTAAAGTATAATTTTTCTGTCATTAGCAGGTTGTCAAGAGTGTTAAGGGCGGCGACATATTGTAGAAGAAAATTGCTAGTGCTGTGCACATAGCATTCTTCACACCGAATGTATATACGTACTGTAGATGACTGCGTCGATATTTCGTTTTTTGGTAAGTAACAGCTCGATGATTAATTATTTTTACTAAATGCTTTAACAATAGAGATAAAAATACTCATTCTGATGACTTTGGTTTGCGCTAAAGTATAATTTTTCTGTCATTAGCAGGTTGACAAGAGTGTTAAGGGCGGCGACATATTGTAGAAGAAAATTGCTAGTGCTGTGCACATAGCATTCTTCACACCGAATGTATCTACGTACTGTAGATGACTGCGTCGATATTTCGTTTTTTGGGAAGTAACAGCTCGATGATTAAATATTTTTATGTTATGCTTTAACATTAGGGTTAAAAATACTCATTCTGGAGACTTTGGTTTGCGCTAATGTATAATTTTTCTGTCATTAGCAGGTTGACAAGAGTGTTAAGGGCGGCGACATATTGTAGAAGAAAATTGCTAGTGCTGTGCACATAGCATTCTTCACACCGAATGTATCTACGTACTGTAGATGACTGCGTCGATATTTCGTTTTTTGGTAAGTAACAGCTCGATGATTGAATATTTTTATGTTATGCTTTAACATTAGGGTTAAAAATTTTCATTCTGGAGATTTTGGTTTGCGCTAAAGTATAATTTTTCTGTCATTAGCAGGTTGACCAGAGTGTTAAGGGCGGCGACATATTGTAGAAGAAAATTGCTAGTGCTGTGCACATAGCATTCTTCACACCGAATGTATCTACGTACTGTAGATGACTGCGTCGATATTTCGTTTTTTGGTAAGTAACAGCTCGATGATTAAATATTTTTATGTTATGCTTTAACATTAGGGTTAAAAATACTCATTCTGGAGACTTTAGTTTGCGCTAAAGTATAATTTTTCTGTCATTAGCAGGTTGACAAGAGTGTTAAGGGCGGCGACATATTGTAGAAGAAAATTGCTAGTGCTGTGCACATAGCATTCTTCACACCGAATGTATCTACGTACTGTAGATGACTTCGTCGATATTTCGTTTTTGGGAAGTAACAGCTCGATGATTAAATATTTTTACGAAATGCTTTAACAATAGAGATAAAAATACTCATTCTCGAGACTTTGGTTTGCGCTAAAGTATAATTTTTCTGTCATTAGCAGGTTGACAAGAGTGTTAAGGGCGGCGACATATTGTAGAAGAAAATTGCTAGTGCTGTGCACATAGCATTTTTCACACCGAATGTATCTACGTACTGTAGACGACTGCGTCGATATTTCGTTTTTTGGGATGTAACAGCTCGATGATTAAATATTTTTACGAAATGCTTTAACAATAGAGATAAAAATACTCATTCTGATGATTTTGGTTTGCGCTAAAGTATAATTTTTCTGTCATTAGCAGGTTGACAAGAGTGTTAAGGGCGGCGACATATTGTAGAAGAAAATTGCTAGTGCTGTGCACATAGCATTCTTCACACCGAAAGTATCTACGTACTGTAGATGACTGCGTCGATATTTCGTTTTTTGGTAAGTAACAGCTCGATGATTAAATATTTTTATGTTATGCTTTAACATTAGGGTTAAAAATACTCATTCTGGAGACTTTGGTTTGCGCTAAAGTATAATTTTTCTGTCATTAGCTGGTTGACAAGAGTGTTAAGGGCAGCGACATATTGTAGAAGAAAATTGCTAGTGCTGTGCACATAGCATTCTTCACTCCGAATGTATCTACGTACTGTAGATGACTGCGTCGATATTTCGTTTTTTGGTAAGTAACAGCTCGATGATTAAATATTTTTATGTTATGCTTTAACATTAGGGTTAAAAATACTCATTCTGGAGACTTTGGTTTGCGCTAAAGTATAATTTCTCTGTCATTAGCAGGTTGACAAGAGTGTTAAGGGCGGCGACATATTGTAGAAGAAAATTGCTAGTGCTGTGCACATAGCATTCTTCACACCGAATGTATCTACGTACTGTAGATGACTGCGTCGATATTTCGTTCTTTGGTAAGTAACAGCTCGATGATTAAATATTTTTATGTTATGCTTTAACATTAGGGTTAAAAATACTCATTCTGGAGACTTTGGTTTGCGCTAAAGTATAATTTTTCTGTCATTAGCAGGTTGACAAGAGTGTTAAGGGCGGCGACATATTGTAGAAGAAAATTGCTAGTGCTGTGCACATAGCATTCTTCACACCGAATGTATCTACGTACTGTAGATGACTGCGTCGATATTTCGTTTTTTGGTAAGTAACAGCTCGATGATTAAATATTTTTATGTTATGCTTTAACTTTAGGGTTAAAAATACTCATTCTGGAGACTTTGGTTTGCGCTAAAGTATAATTTTTCCGTCATTAGCAGGTTGACAAGAGTGTTAAGGGCGGCGACATATTGTAGAAGAAAATTGCTAGTGCTGTGCACATAGCATTCTTCACTCCGAATGTATCTACGTACTGTAGATGACTGCGTCGATATTTCGTTTTTTGGTAAGTAACAGCTCGATGATTAAATATTTTTACGAAATGCTTTAACAATTGAGATAAAAATACTCATTCTGATGACTTTGGTTTGCGCTAATGTATAATTTTTCTGTCATTAGCAGGTTGACAAGAGTGTTAAGGGCGGCGACATATTGTAGAAGAAAATTGCTAGTGCTGTGCACATAGCATTCTTCACACCGAATATATCTACGTACTGTAGATGACTGCGTCGACGTTTCGTTTTTTGGTAAGTAACAGCTCGATGATTAAATATTTTTATGTTATGCTATAACATTAGGGTTAAAAATACTCATTCTGGAGACTTTGGTTTGCGCTAATGTATAATTTTTCTGTCATTAGCAGGCTGACAAGAGTGTTAAGGGCGGCGACATATTGTAGAAGAAAATTGCTAGTGCTGTGCACATAGCATTCTTCACACCGAATGTATCTACGTACTGTAGATGACTGCGTCGATATTTCGTTTTTTGGTAAGTAACAGCTCGATGATTGAATATTTTTATGTTATGCTTTAACATTAGGGTTAAAAATACTCATTCTGATGATTTTGGTTTGCGCTAAAGTATAATTTTTCTGTCATTAGCAGGTTGACAAGAGTGTTAAGGGCGGCGACATATTGTAGAAGAAAATTGCTAGTGCTGTGCACATAACGTTCTTCACACCGAATGTACCTACGTACTGTAGATGACTGCGTCGATATTTCGTTTATTGGGAAGTAACAGCTCGATAATTAAATATTTTTACGAGATGCTTTAACAATAGAGATAAAAATACTCATTCTGATGACTTTGGTTTGCGCTAAAGTATAATTTTTCTGTCATTAGCAGGTTGACAAGAGTGTTAAGGGCGGCGACATATTGTAGAAGAAAATTGCTAGTGCTGTGCACATAGCATTCCTCACACCGAATGTATCTACGTACTGTTGATGACTGCGTCGATATTTCGTTTTTTGGTAAGTAACAGCTCGATGATTAAATATTTTTTACGAAATGCTTTAACAATAGAGATAAAAATACTCATTCTGATGACTTTGGTTTGCGCCAAAGTATAATTTTTCTGTCATTAGCAGGTTGACAAGAGTGTTAATGGCGGCGACATATTGCAGAAGGAAAATGCTAGTGCTGTGCACATAGCATTCTTCACACCGAATGTATCTACGTACTGTAGATGACTGCGTCGATATTTCGTTTTTTGGGAAGTAACAGCTCGATGATTAAATATTTTTATGTTATGCTTTAACATTAGGGTTAAAAATACTCATTCTGGAGACTTTGGTTTGCGCTAATGTATAATTTTTCTGTCATTAGCAGGTTGACAAGAGTGTTAAGGGCGGCGACATATTGTAGAAGAAAATTGCTAGTGCTGTGCACATAGCATTCTTCACAACGAATGTATCTACGTACTGTAGATGACTGCGTCGATATTTCGTTTTTTGGTAAGTAACAGCTCGATGATTAAATATTTTTACGAAATGCTTTAACAATAGAGATAAAAATACACATTCTGATGACTTTGGTTTGCGCTATAGTATAATTTTTCTGTCATTAGCAGGTTGACAAGAGTGTTAATAACGGCGACATATTGCAGAAGAAAATTGCTAGTGCTGTGCACATAGCATTCTTCACACCGAATGTATCTACGTACTGTAGATGACTGCGTCGATATTTCGTTTTTTGGTAAGTAACAGCTCGATGATTAAATATTTTTATGTTATGCTTTAACATTAGGGTTAAAAATACTCATTCTGGAGACTTTGGTTTGCGCTAATGTATAATTTTTCTGTCATTAGCAGGTTGACAAGAGTGTTATGGGCGGCGACATATTGTAGAAGAAAATTGCTAGTGCTGTGCACATAGCATTCTTCACACCGAATGTATCTACGTACTGTAGATGACTGCGTCGATATTTCGTTTTTTGGGAAGTAACAGCTCGATGAATGAATAATTTTATGTTATGCTTTAACATTAGGGTAAAAAATACTCATTCTGGAGATTTTGGTTTGCGCTAAAGTATAATTTTTCTGTCATTAGCAGGTTGACAAGAGTGTTAAGGGCGGCGACATATTGTAGAAGAAAATTGCTAGTGCTGTGCACATATTATTCTTCACACCGAATGTATCTACGTACTGTAGATGACTGCGTCGATATTTCGTTCTTTGGTAAGTAACAGCTCGATGATTAAATATTTTTATGTTATGCTTTACCATTAGGGTTAAAAATACTCATTCTGGAGAATTTGGTGTGCGCTAAAGTATAATTTTTCTGTCATTAGCAGGTTGACAAGAGTGTTAAGGGCGGCGACATATTGTAGAAGAAAATTGCTAGTGCTGTGCACATAGCATTCTTCACACCGAATATATCTACGTACTGTAGATGACTGCGTCGATATTTCGTTTTTTGGGAAGTAACAGCTCGATGATTATATATTTTTATGTTATGCTTTAACATTAGGGTTAAAAATACTCATTCTGGAGACTTTGGTTTGCGCTAAAGTATAATTTTTCTGTCATTAGCAGGTTGACAAGAGTGTTAAGGGTGGCGACATATTGTAGAAGAAAATTGCTAGTGCTGTGCACATAGCATTCTTCACTCCGAATGTATCTACGTACTGTAGATAACTGCGTCGATATTTCGTTTTTTGGTCAGTAACAGCTCGATGATTAAATATTTTTATGTTATGCTTTAACATTAGGGTTAAAAATACTCATTCTGAAGACTTTGGTTTGCGCTGAAGTATAATTTTTCTGTCATTAGCAGGTTGACAAGAGTGTTAAGGGCGGCGACATATTGTACAAGAAAATTGCTAGTGCTGTGCACATAGCATTCTTCACACCGAATGTATCTACGTACTGTAGATGACTGCGTCGATATTTCGTTTATTGGGAAGTAACAGCTCGATGATTAAATATTTTTACGAGATGCTTTAACAAAAGAGATAAAAATACTCATTCTGATGACTTTGGTTTGCGCTAAAGTATAATTTTTCTGTCATTAGCAGGTTGACAAGAGTGTTAAGAGCGGCGACATATTGTAGAAGAAAATTGCTAGTGCTGTGCACATAGCATTCTTCACACCGAATGTATCTACGTACTGTAGAAGACTGCGTCGATATTTCGGTTTTTGGTAAGTAACAGCTCGATGATTAAATATTTTTACGAAATGCTTTAACAATAGAGATAAAAATACTCATTCTGATGATTTTGGTTTGCGCTAAAGTATAACTTTTCTGTCATTAGCAGGTTGACAAGAGTGTTAAGGGCGGCGACATATTGCAGAAGAAAATTGCTAGTGCTGTGCACATAGCATTCTTCACACCGAATGTATCTACGTACTGTAGATGACTGCGTCGATATTTCGTTTTTTGGGAAGTAACAGCTCGATGATTAAATATTTTTATGTTATGCTTTAACATTACGGTTAAAAATACTCATTCTGGAGACTTTGGTTTGCGCTAATGTATAATTTTTCTGTCTTTAGCGGGTTGACATGAGTGTTAAGGGCGGCGACATATTGTAGAAGAAAATTGCTAGTGCTGTGCACATATCATTCTTCACACCGAATGTATCTACGTACTGTAGATGACTGCGTCGATATTTCGTTTTTTGTTAAGTAACAGCTCGATGATTGAATATTTTTATGTTATGCTTTAACATTAGGGTTAAAAATACTGATTCTGGTGATTTTGGTTTGCGCTAAAGTACAATTTTTCTGTCATTAGCAGGTTGACAAGAGTGTTAAGGGTGGCGACATATTGTAGAAGAAAATTGCTAGTGCTGTGCACATAGCATTCTTCACACCGAATGTATCTACGTACTGTAGATGACTGCATCAATATTTCGTTTTTTGGTATGTAACAGCTCGATGATTAAATATTTTTATGTTATGCTTTAACATTAGGGTTAAAAATACTCATTCTGGAGACTTTGGTTTGCGCTAAAGTATAATTTTTCTGTCTTTAGCAGGTTGACAAGAGTGTTAAGGGCGGCGACATATTGTAGAAGAAAATTGCTAGTGCTGTGCACATAGCATTCTTCACAACGAATGTATCTACGTACTGTAGATGACTGCGTCGATATTTCGTTTTTTGGTAAGTAACAGCTCGATGATTAAATATTTTTACGAAATGCTTTAACAATAGAGATAAAAATACACATTCTGATGACTTTGGTTTGCGCTATAGTATAATTTTTCTGTCATTAGCAGGTTGACAAGCGTGTTAATAACGGCGACATATTGCAGAAGAAAATTGCTAGTGCTGTGCACATAGCATTCTTCACACCGAATGTATCTACGTACTGTAGATGACTGCGTCGATATTTCGTTTTTTGGTAAGTAACAGCTCGATGATTAAATATTTTTATGTTATGCTTTAACATTAGGGTTAAAAATACTCATTCTGGAGACTTTGGTTTGCGCTAATGTATAATTTTTCTGTCATTAGCAGGTTGACAAGAGTGTTATGGGCGGCGACATATTGTAGAAGAAAATTGCTAGTGCTGTGCACATAGCATTCTTCACACCGAATGTATCTACGTACTGTAGATGACTGCGTCGATATTTCGTTTTTTGGGAAGTAACAGCTCGATGAATGAATAATTTTATGTTATGCTTTAACATTAGGGTAAAAAATACTCATTCTGGAGATTTTGGTTTGCGCTAAAGTATAATTTTTCTGTCATTAGCAGGTTGACAAGAGTGTTAAGGGCGGCGACATATTGTAGAAGAAAATTGCTAGTGCTGTGCACATATTATTCTTCACACCGAATGTATCTACGTACTGTAGATGACTGCGTCGATATTTCGTTCTTTGGTAAGTAACAGCTCGATGATTAAATATTTTTATGTTATGCTTTACCATTAGGGTTAAAAATACTCATTCTGGAGAATTTGGTGTGCGCTAAAGTATAATTTTTCTGTCATTAGCAGGTTGACAAGAGTGTTAAGGGCGGCGACATATTGTAGAAGAAAATTGCTAGTGCTGTGCACATAGCATTCTTCACACCGAATATATCTACGTACTGTAGATGACTGCGTCGATATTTCGTTTTTTGGGAAGTAACAGCTCGATGATTATATATTTTTATGTTATGCTTTAACATTAGGGTTAAAAATACTCATTCTGGAGACTTTGGTTTGCGCTAAAGTATAATTTTTCTGTCATTAGCAGGTTGACAAGAGTGTTAAGGGTGGCGACATATTGTAGAAGAAAATTGCTAGTGCTGTGCACATAGCATTCTTCACTCCGAATGTATCTACGTACTGTAGATAACTGCGTCGATATTTCGTTTTTTGGTCAGTAACAGCTCGATGATTAAATATTTTTATGTTATGCTTTAACATTAGGGTTAAAAATACTCATTCTGAAGACTTTGGTTTGCGCTGAAGTATAATTTTTCTGTCATTAGCAGGTTGACAAGAGTGTTAAGGGCGGCGACATATTGTACAAGAAAATTGCTAGTGCTGTGCACATAGCATTCTTCACACCGAATGTATCTACGTACTGTAGATGACTGCGTCGATATTTCGTTTATTGGGAAGTAACAGCTCGATGATTAAATATTTTTACGAGATGCTTTAACAAAAGAGATAAAAATACTCATTCTGATGACTTTGGTTTGCGCTAAAGTATAATTTTTCTGTCATTAGCAGGTTGACAAGAGTGTTAAGAGCGGCGACATATTGTAGAAGAAAATTGCTAGTGCTGTGCACATAGCATTCTTCACACCGAATGTATCTACGTACTGTAGAAGACTGCGTCGATATTTCGGTTTTTGGTAAGTAACAGCTCGATGATTAAATATTTTTACGAAATGCTTTAACAATAGAGATAAAAATACTCATTCTGATGATTTTGGTTTGCGCTAAAGTATAACTTTTCTGTCATTAGCAGGTTGACAAGAGTGTTAAGGGCGGCGACATATTGCAGAAGAAAATTGCTAGTGCTGTGCACATAGCATTCTTCACACCGAATGTATCTACGTACTGTAGATGACTGCGTCGATATTTCGTTTTTTGGGAAGTAACAGCTCGATGATTAAATATTTTTATGTTATGCTTTAACATTACGGTTAAAAATACTCATTCTGGAGACTTTGGTTTGCGCTAATGTATAATTTTTCTGTCTTTAGCGGGTTGACATGAGTGTTAAGGGCGGCGACATATTGTAGAAGAAAATTGCTAGTGCTGTGCACATATCATTCTTCACACCGAATGTATCTACGTACTGTAGATGACTGCGTCGATATTTCGTTTTTTGTTAAGTAACAGCTCGATGATTGAATATTTTTATGTTATGCTTTAACATTAGGGTTAAAAATACTGATTCTGGTGATTTTGGTTTGCGCTAAAGTATAATTTTTCTGTCATTACCAGGTTGACAAGAGTGTTAAGGGTGGCGACATATTGTAGAAGAAAATTGCTAGTGCTGTGCACATAGCATTCTTCACACCGAATGTATCTACGTACTGTAGATGACTGCATCAATATTTCGTTTTTTGGTATGTAACAGCTCGATGATTAAATATTTTTATGTTATGCTTTAACATTAGGGTTAAAAATACTCATTCTGGAGACTTTGGTTTGCGCTAAAGTATAATTTTTCTGTCTTTAGCACGTTGACAAGGGTGTTAAGGGCGGCGACATATTATAGAAGAAAATTGCTAGTGCTGTGCACATAGCATTCTTCACACCGAATGTATCTACGTACTGTAGATGACTGCGTCGATATTTCGTTTTTTGGGAAGTAACAGCTCGATAATTAAATATTTTTACGAAATGCTTTAACATTAGGGTTAAAAATACTTAATCTGGAGACTCTGGTTTGCGCTAAAGTATAATTTTTCTGTCGTTAGCAGGTTGACAAGAGTGTTAAGGGCGGCGACATATTGTAGAAGAAGATTGCTGGTGCTGTGCACATAGCATTCTTCACACCGAATGTATCTACGTACTGTAGATGACTGCGTCGATATTTCGTTTTTTGGTAAGTAACAGCTCGATGATTAAATATTTTTATGTTATGCTTTAACATTAGGGTTAAAAATACTCATTCTCGAGACTTTGGTTTGCGCTAAAGTATAATTTTTCTGTCATTAGCAGGTTGACAAGGGTGTTAACGGCGGCGACATATTGTAGAAGAAAATTGCTAGTGCTGTGCACATAGCATTCTTCACTAAGAATGTATCTACGTACTGTAGATGACTGCGTCGATATTTCGTTTTTTGGTAAGTAACAGCTCGATGATTAAATATTTTTATGTTATGCTTTAACATTAGTGTTAAAAATACTCATTCTGGAGACTTTGGTTTGCGCTAAAGTATATTTTTTCTGTCATTAGCAGGTTGACAAGAGTGTTAAGGGCGGCGACATATTGTAGAAGAACATTGCTAGTGCTGTGCACATAGCATTCTTCACTCCGAATGTATCTACGTACTGTAGATGACTGCGTCGATATTTCGTTTTTTGGTAAGTAACAGCTCGATGATTAAATATTTTTATGTTATGCTTTAACATTAGTGTTAAAAATACTCATTCTGGAGACTTTGGTTTGCGCTAAAGTATAATTTTTCTGTCATTAGCAGGTTGACAAGAGTGTTAAGGGCGGCGACATATTGTAGAAGAAAATTGCTAGTGCTGTGCACATAGCATTCTTCACACCGAATGTATCTACGTACTGTAAATGACTGCGTCGGTATTTCGTTTATTGGGAAGTAACAGCTCGATGATTAAATATTTTTACGAGATGCTTTAACAATAGAGATAAAAATACTCATTCTGATGACTTTGGTTTGCGCTAAAGTATAATTTTTCTGTCATTAGCAGGTTGACAAGAGTGTTAAGGGTGGCGACATATTGTAGAAGAAAATTGCTAGTGCTGTGCACATAGCATTCTTCACTCCGAATGTATCTACGTACTGTAGATGACTGCGTCGATATTTCGTTTTTTGGTAAGTAACAGCTCGATGATTAAATATTTTTATGTTATGCTTTAACATTAGGGTTAAAAATACTCATTCTGGAGACTTTGGTTTGCGCTAAAGTATAATTTTTCTGTCATTAGCAGGTTGACAAGAGTGTTAAGGGTGGCGACATATTGTAGAAGAAAATTGCTAGTGCTGTGCACATAGCATTCTTCACTCCGAATGTATCTACGTACTGTAGATAACTGCGTCGATATTTCGTTTTTTGGTAAGTAACAGCTCGATGATTAAATATTTTTATGTTATGCTTTAACATTAGGGTTAAAAATACTCATTCTGAAGACTTTGAATTGCGCTAAAGTATAATTTTTCTGTCATTAGCAGGTTGACAAGAGTGTTAAGGGCGGCGACATATTGTAGAAGAAAATTGCTAGTGCTGTGCACATAGCATTCTTCACACCGAATGTATCTACGTACTGTAGATGACTGCGTCGATATTTCGTTTTTTGGTAAGTAACAGCTCGATGATTAAATATTTTTATGTTATGCTTTAACATTAGGGTTAAAAATACTCATTCTGGAGACTTTGGTTTGCGCTAAAGTATAATTTTTCTGTCATTAGCAGGTTGACAAGAGTGTTAAGGGCGGCGACATATTGTAGAAGAAAATTGCTAGTGCTGTGCACATAGCATTCTTCACACCGAATGTATCTACGTACTGTAGATGACTGCGTCGATATTTCGTTTATTGGGAAGTAACAGCTCGATGATTAAATATTTTTACGAGATGCTTTAACAAAAGAGATAAAAATACTCATTCTGATGACTTTGGTTTGCGCTAAAGTATAATTTTTCTGTCATTAGCAGGTTGACAAGAGTGTTAAGAGCGGCGACATATTGTAGAAGAAAATTGCTAGTGCTGTGCACATAGCATTCTTCACACCGAATGTATCTACGTACTGTAGATGACTGCGTCGATATTTCGTTTTTTGGTAAGTAACAGCTCGATGATTAAATATTTTTACGAAATGCTTTAACAATAGAGATAAAAATACTCATTCTGATGATTTTGGTTTGCGCTAAAGTATAATTTTTCTGTCATTAGCAGGTTGACAAGAGTGTTAAGGGCGGCGACATATTGCAGAAGAAAATTGCTAGTGCTGTGCACATAGCATTCTTCACACCGAATGTATCTACGTACTGTAGATGACTGCGTCGATATTTCGTTTTTTGGTAAGTAACAGCTCGATGATTAAATATTTTTATGTTATGCTTTAACATTAGTGTTAAAAATACTCATTCTGGAGACTTTGGTTTGCGCTAAAGTATATTTTTTCTGTCATTAGCAGGTTGACAAGAGTGTTAAGGGCGGCGACATATTGTAGAAGAAAATTGCTAGTGCTGTGCACATAGCATTCTTCACTCCGAATGTATCTACGTACTGTAGATGACTGCGTCGATATTTCGTTTTTTGGTAAGTAACAGCTCGATGATTAAATATTTTTGTGTTATGCTTTAACATTAGTGTTAAAAATACTCATTCTGGAGACTTTGGTTTGCGCTAAAGTATAATTTTTCTGTCATTAGCAGGTTGACAAGAGTGTTAAGGGCGGCGACATATTGTAGAAGAAAATTGCTAGTGCTGTGCACATAGCATTCTTCACACCGAATGTATCTACGTACTGTAGATGACTGCGTCGATATTTCGTTTTTTGGGAAGTAACAGCTCGATAATTAAATATTTTTACGAAATGCTTTAACATTAGGGTTAAAAATACTTAATCTGGAGACTTAGGTTTGCGCTAAAGTATAATTTTTCTGTCGTTAGCAGGTTGACAAGAGTGTTAAGGGCGGCGACATATTGTAGAAGAAGATTGCCGGTGCTGTGCACATAGCATTCTTCACACCGAATGTATCTACGTACTGTAGATGACTGCGTCGATATTTCGTTTTTTGGTAAGTAACAGCTCGATGATTAAATATTTTTATGTTATGCTTTAACATTAGGGTTAAAAATACTCATTCTGGAGACTTTGGTTTGCGCTAAAGTATAATTTTTCTGTCATTAGCAGGTTGACAAGAGTGTTAAGGGCGGCGACATATTGTAGAAGAAAATTGCTTGTGCTGTGCACATAGCATTCTTCACTCCGAATGTATCTACGTACTTTAGATGACTGCGTCGATATTTCGTTTTTTGGTAAGTAACAGCTCGATGATTAAATATTTTTATGTTATGCTTTAACATTAGTGTTAAAAATACTCATTCCGGAGACTTTGGTTTGCGCTAAAGTATAATTTTTCTGTCATTAGCAGGTTGACAAGAGTGTTAAGGGCGGCGACATATTGTAGAAGAAAATTGCTAGTGCTGTGCACATAGCGTTCTTCACACCGAATGTACCTACGTACTGTAGATGACTGCGTCGATATTCCGTTTATTGGGAAGTAACAGCTCGATGATTAAATATTTTTACGAGATGCTTTAACAATAGAGATAAAAATACTCGTTCTAATGACTTTGGTTTGCGCTAAAGTATAATTTTTCTGTCATTAGCAGGTTGACAAGAGTGTTAAGGGCGGCGACATATTGCAGAAGAAAATTGCTAGTGCTGTGCACATAGCATTCTTCACACCGAATGTATCTACGTACTGTAGATGACTGCGTCGATATTTCGTTTTTTGGTAAGTAACAGCTCGATGATTAAATATTTTTATGTTATGCTTTAACATTAGGGTTAAAAATACTCATTCTGGAGACTTTGGTTTGCGCTAAAGTATAATTTTTCTGTCATTAGCAGGTTGACAAGAGTGTTAAGGGCGGCGACATATTGTAGAAGAAAAGTGCTAGTGCTGTGCACATATCATTCTTCACACCGAATGTATCTACGTACTGTAGATGACTGCGTCGATATTTCGTTTTTTGTTAAGTAACAGCTCGATGATTGAATATTTTTATGTTATGCTTTAACATTAGGGTTAAAAATACTCATTCTGGAGATTTTGGTTTGCGCTAAAGTATAATTTTTCTGTCATTAGCAGGTTGACAAGAGTGTTAAGGGTGGCGACATATTGTAGAAGAAAATTGCTAGTGCTGTGCACATAGCATTCTTCACACCGAATGTATCTACGTACTGTAGATGACTGCGTCAATATTTCGTTTTTTGGTATGTAGCAGCTCGATGATTAAATATTTTTATGTTATGCTTTAACATTAGGGTTAAAAATACTCATTCTGGAGACTTTGGTTTGCGCTAAAGTATAATTTTTCTGTCTTTAGCACGTTGACAAGAGTGTTAAGGGCGGCGACATATTGTAGAAGAAAATTGCTAGTGCTGTGCACATATCATTCTTCACACCGAATGTATCTACGTACTGTAGATGACTGCGTCGATATTTCGTTTTTTCTTAAGTAACAGCTCGATGATTGAATATTTTTATGTTATGCTTTAACATTAGTGTTAAAAATACTCATTCTGGAGACTTTGGTTTGCGCTAAAGTATAATTTTTCTGTCATTAGCAGGTTGACAAGAGTGTTAAGGGCGGCGACATATTGTAGAAGAAAATTGCTAGTGCTGTGCACATAGCATTCTTCACACCGAATGTATCTACGTACTGTAGATGACTGCGTCGATATTTCGTTTTTTGGGAAGTAACAGCTCGATAATTAAATATTTTTACGAAATGCATTAACATTAGGGTTAAAAATACTTAATCTGGAGACTTTGGTTTGCGCTAAAGTATAATTTTTCTGTCGGTAGCAGGTTGACAAGAGTGTTAAGGGCGGCGACATATTGTAGAAGAAAATTGCTAGTGCTGTGCACATAGCATTTTTCACTCCGAATGTATCTACGTACTGTAGATGACTGCGTCGATATTTCGTTTTTTGGTAAGTAACAGCTCGATGATTAAATATTTTTTTGTTATGCTTTAACATTAGTGTTAAAAATACTCATTCTGGAGACTTTGGTTTGCGCTAAAGTATAATTTTTCTGTCATTAGCAGGTTGACAAGAGTGTTAAGGGCGGCGACATATTGTAGAAGAAAATTGCTAGTGCTGTGCACATAGCGTTCTTCACACCGAATGTACCTACGTACTGTAGATGACTGCGTCGATATTCCGTTTATTGGGAAGTAACAGCTCGATGATTAAATATTTTTACGAGATGCTTTAACAATAGAGATAAAAATACTCATTCTGATGATTTTGGTTTGCGCTAAAGTATAATTTTTCTGTCATTAGCAGGTTGACAAGAGTGTTAAGGGCGGCGACATATTGTAGAAGAAAATTGCTAGTGCTGTGCACATAGCATTCTTCACACCGAATGTATCTACGTACTGTAGATGACTGCGTCGATATTTCGTTTTTTGGTAAGTAACAGCTCGATGATTAAATATTTTTACGAAATGCTTTAACAATAGAGATAAAAGTACTCATTCTGATGACTTTGGTTTGCGCTAAAGTATAATTTTTCTGTCATTAGCAGGTTGACAAGAGTGTTAAGGGCGGCGAACTATTGCAGAAGAAAATTGCTAGTGCTGTGCACATAGCATTCTTCACACCGAATGTATCTACGTACTGTAGATGACTGCGTCGATATTTCGTTTTTTGGTAAGTAACAACTCGATGATTAAATATTTTTACGAAATGCTTTAACAATAGAGATAAAAATACTCATTCTGATGACTTTGGTTTGCGCTAAAGTATAATTTTTCTGTCATTAGCAGGTTGACAAGAGTGTTAAGGGCGGCTACATATTGGAGAAGAAAATTGCTAGTGCTGTGCACATAGCATTCTTCACTCCGAATGTATCTACGTACTGTAGATGACTGCGTCGATATTTCGTTTTTTGGTAAGTAACAGCTCAATAATTAAATATTTTTATGTTATGCTTTAACATTAGTGTTAAAAATACTCATTCTGGAGAGTTTGGTTTGCGCTAAAGTATAATTTTTCTGTCATTAGCAGGTTGACAAGAGTCTTAAGGGCGGCGACATATTGTAGAAGAAAATTGCTAGTGCTGTGCACATAGCGTTCTTCACACCGAATGTACCTACGTACTGTAGATGACTGCGTCGATATTCCGTTTATTGGGAAGTAACAGCTCGATGATTAAATATTTTTACGAGATGCTTTAACAATAGAGATAAAAATACTCATTCTGATGACTATGGTTTGCGCTAAAGTATAATTTTTCTGTCATTAGCAGGTTGACAAGAGTGTTAAGGGCGGCGACATATTGTAGAAGAAAATTGCTAGTGCTGTGCACATAGCATTCCTCACACCGAATGTATCTACGTACTGTAGATGACTGCGTCGATATTTCGTTTTTTGGTAAGTAACAGCTCGATGTTTAAATATTTTTACGAATTGCTTTAACATTAGAGATAAAAATACTCATTCTGATGACTTTGGTTTGCGCTAAAGTATAATTTTTCTGTCATTAGCAGGTTGACAAGAGTGTTAAGGGCGGCGACATATTGCAGAAGAAAATTGCTAGTGCTGTGCACATAGCATTCTTCACACCGAATGTATCTACGTACTGTAGATGACTGCGTCGATATTTCGTTTTTTGGTAAGTAACAGCTCGATGATTAAATATTTTTACGAAATGCTTTAACAATAGAGATAAAAATACTCATTCTGATGACTTTGGTTTGCGCTAAAGTATAATTTTTCTGTCATTAGCAGGTTGACAAGAGTGTTAAGGGCGGCGACATATTGCAGAAGAAAATTGCTAGTGCTGTGCACATAGCATTCTTCACACCGAATGTATCTACGTACTGTAGATGACTGCGTCGATATTTCGTTTTTTGGTAAGTAACAGCTCGATGATTAAATATTTTTATGTTATGCTTTAACATTAGGGTTAAAAATACTCATTCTGGAGACTTTGGTTTGCGCTAATGTATAATTTTTCTGTCATTAGCAGGTTGACAAGAGTGTTAAGGGCGGCGACATATAGTAGAAGAAAATTGCTAGTGCTGTGCACATAGCATTCTTCACACCGAATGTATCTACGTACTGTAGATGACTGCGTCGATATTTCGTTTTTTGGTAAGTAACAGCTCGATGATTGAATATTTTTGTGTTATGCTTTAACATTAGGGTAAAAAATACTCATTCTGGAGATTTTGGTTTGCGCTAAAGTATAATTTTTCTGTCATTAGCAGGTTGACCAGAGTGTTATGAGCGGCGATATATTGTAGAAGAAAATTGCTAGTGCTGTGCACATAGCATTTTTCACACCGAATGTATCTACGTACTGTAGATGACTGCGTCGATATTTCGTTTTTTGGTAAGTAACAGCTCGATGATTAAATATTTTTATGTTATGCTTTAACATTAGGGTTAAAAATACTCATTCTGGAGACTTTGGTTTGCGCTAAAGTATAATTTTTCTGTCATTAGCAGGTTGACCAGAGTGTTATGAGCGGCGATATATTGTAGAAGAAAATTGCTAGTGCTGTGCACATAGCATTTTTCACACCGAATGTATCTACGTACTGTAGATGACTGCGTCGATATTTCGTTTTTTGGTAAGTAACAGCTCGATGATTAAATATTTTTATGTTATGCTTTAACATTAGGGTTAAAAATACTCATTCTGGAGACTTTGGTTTGCGCTAAAGTATTATTTTTCTGTCATTAGCAGGTTGACAAGAGTGTTAAGGGCGGCGACATATTGTAGAAGAAAATTGCTAGTGCTGTGCACATAGCATTCTTCACACCGAATGTATCTACGTACTGTAGATGACTGCGTCGATATTTCGTTTTTTGGTAAGTAACAGCTCGATGATTAAATATTTTTACGAAATGCTTTAACAATAGAGATAAAAATACTCATTCTGATGACTTTGGTTTGCGCTAAAGTATAATTTTTCTGTCATTAGCAGGTTGACAAGAGTGTTAAGGGCGGCGACATATTGTAGAAGAAAATTGCTAGTGCTGTGCACATAGCATTCTTCACTCCGAATGTATCTACGTACTGTAGATGACTGCGTCGATATTTCGTTTTTTGGTAAGTAACAGCTCGATGATTAAATATTTTTATGTTATGCTTTAACATTAGTGTTAAAAATACTCATTCTGGAGACTTTGGTTTGCGCTAAAGTATAATTTTTCTGTCATTAGCAGGTTGACAAGAGTGTTAAGGGCGGCGACATATTGTAGAAGAAAATTGCTAGTGCTGTGCACATAGCGTTCTTCACACCGAATGTAGCTACGTACTGTAGATGACTGCGTCGATATTTCGTTTATTGGGAAGTAACAGCTCGATGATTAAATATTTTTACGAAATGCTTTAACAATAGAGATAAAAATACTCATTCTGATGACTTTGGTTTGCGCTAAAGTATAATTTTTCTGTCATTAGCAGGTTGACAAGAGTGTTAAGGGTGGCGACATATTGTAGAAGAAAATTGCTAGTGCTGTGCACATAGCATTCTTCACACCGAATGTATCTACGTACTGTAGATGACTGCGTCGATATTTCGTTTTTTGGTAAGTAACAGCTCGATGATTAAATATTTTTACGAAATGCTTTAACAATAGAGATAAAAATACTCATTCTGATGACTTTGGTTTGCGCTAAAGTATAATTTTTCTGTCATTAGCAGGTTGACAAGAGTGTTAAGGGCGGCGACATATTGCAGAAGAAAATTGCGTGTGCTGTGCACATAGCATTCTTCACACCGAATGTATCTACGTACTGTAGATGACTGCGTCGATATTTCGTTTTTTGGGAAGTAACAGCTCGATGATTAAATATTTTTATGTTATGCTTTAACATTAGGGTTAAAAATACTCATTCTGGAGACTTTGGTTTGCGCTAATGTATAATCTTTCTGTCATTAGCAGGTTGACAAGAGTGTTAAGGGAGGCGACATATTGTAGAAGAAAATTGCTAGTGCTGTGCACATAGCATTCTTCACACCGAATGTATCTACGTACTGTAGATGACTGAGTCGATATTTCGTTTTTTGGTAAGTAACAGCTCGATGATTGAATATTTTTATGTTATGCTTTAACATTAGGGTAAAAAATACTCATTCTGGAGATTTTGGTTTGCGCTAAAGTATAATTTTTCTGTCATTAGCAGGTTGACCAGAGTGTTAAGGGCGGCGACATATTGTAGTAGAAAATTGCTAGTGCTGTGCACATAGCATTCTTCACACCGAATGTATCTACGTACTGTAGATGACTGCGTCGATATTTCGTTTTTTGGTAAGTAACAGGTCGATGATTAAATATTTTTATTTTATGCTTTAACATTAGGGTTAAAAATACTCATTCTGGAGACTTTGGTTTGCGCTAAAGTATAATTTTTCTGTCATTAGCAGGTTGACAAGAGTGTTAAGGGCGGCGACATATTGTAGAAGAAAATTGCTAGTGCTGTGCACATAGCATTCTTCACACCGAATGTACCTACGTACTGTAGATGACTGCGTCGATATTTCGTTTTTTGGTAAGTAACAGCTAGATGATTAAATATTTTTACGAAATGCTTTAACAATAGCGATAAAAATACTCATTGTGATGACTTTGGTTTGCGCTAAAGTATAATTTTTCTGTCATTAGCAGGTTGACAAGAGTGTTAAGGGCGGCGACATATTGTAGAAGAAAATTGCTAGTGCTGTGCACATAGCATTCTTCACACCGAATGTATCTACGTACTGTAGATGACTGCGTCGATATTTCGTTTATTGGGAAGTAACAGCTCGATGATTAAATATTTTTACGAGATGCTTTAACAAAAGAGATAAAAATACTCATTCTGATGACTTTGGTTTGGCTAAAGTATAATATTTCTGTCATTAGCAGGTTGACAAGAGTGTTAAGAGCGGCGACATATTGTAGAGGAAAATTGCTAGTGCTGTGCACATAACATTCTTCACACCGAATGTATCTACGTACTGTAGATGACTGCGTCGATATTTCGTTTTTTGGTAAGTAACAGCTCGATGATTAAATATTTTTACAAAATGCTTTAACAATAGAGATAAAAATACTCATTCTGATGACTTTGGTTTGCGCTAAAGTATAATTTTTCTGTCATTAGCAGGTTGACAAGAGTGTTAAGGGCGGCGACATATTGCAGAAGAAAATTGCTAGTGCTGTGCACATAGCATTCTTCACACCGAATGTATCTACGTACTGTAGATGACTGCGTCGATATTTCGTTTTTTGGTAAGTAACAGCTCGATGATTAAATATTTTTACGAAATGCTTTAACAATAGAGATAAAAATACTCATTCTGATGACTTTGGTTTGCGCTAAAGTATAATTTTTCTGTCATTAGCAGGTTGACAAGAGTGTTAAGGGCGGCGACATATTGCAGAAGAAAATTGCTAGTGCTGTGCACATAGCATTCTTCACACCGAATGTATCTACGTACTGTAGATGACTGCGTCGATATTTCGTTTTTTGGTAAGTAACAGCTCGATGATTAAATATTTTTATGTTATGCTTTAACATTAGGGTTAAAAATACTCATTCTGGAGACTTTGGTTTGCGCTAATGTATAATTTTTCTGTCATTAGCAGGTTGACAAGAGTGTTAAGGGCGGCGACATATAGTAGAAGAAAATTGCTAGTGCTGTGCACATAGCATTCTTCACACCGAATGTATCTACGTACTGTAGATGACTGCGTCGATATTTCGTTTTTTGGTAAGTAACAGCTCGATGATTGAATATTTTTGTGTTATGCTTTAACATTAGGGTAAAAAATACTCATTCTGGAGATTTTGGTTTGCGCTAAAGTATAATTTTTCTGTCATTAGCAGGTTGACCAGAGTGTTATGAGCGGCGATATATTGTAGAAGAAAATTGCTAGTGCTGTGCACATAGCATTTTTCACACCGAATGTATCTACGTACTGTAGATGACTGCGTCGATATTTCGTTTTTTGGTAAGTAACAGCTCGATGATTAAATATTTTTATGTTATGCTTTAACATTAGGGTTAAAAATACTCATTCTGGAGACTTTGGTTTGCGCTAAAGTATAATTTTTCTGTCATTAGCAGGTTGACCAGAGTGTTATGAGCGGCGATATATTGTAGAAGAAAATTGCTAGTGCTGTGCACATAGCATTTTTCACACCGAATGTATCTACGTACTGTAGATGACTGCGTCGATATTTCGTTTTTTGGTAAGTAACAGCTCGATGATTAAATATTTTTATGTTATGCTTTAACATTAGGGTTAAAAATACTCATTCTGGAGACTTTGGTTTGCGCTAAAGTATTATTTTTCTGTCATTAGCAGGTTGACAAGAGTGTTAAGGGCGGCGACATATTGTAGAAGAAAATTGCTAGTGCTGTGCACATAGCATTCTTCACACCGAATGTATCTACGTACTGTAGATGACTGCGTCGATATTTCGTTTTTTGGTAAGTAACAGCTCGATGATTAAATATTTTTACGAAATGCTTTAACAATAGAGATAAAAATACTCATTCTGATGACTTTGGTTTGCGCTAAAGTATAATTTTTCTGTCATTAGCAGGTTGACAAGAGTGTTAAGGGCGGCGACATATTGTAGAAGAAAATTGCTAGTGCTGTGCACATAGCATTCTTCACTCCGAATGTATCTACGTACTGTAGATGACTGCGTCGATATTTCGTTTTTTGGTAAGTAACAGCTCGATGATTAAATATTTTTATGTTATGCTTTAACATTAGTGTTAAAAATACTCATCCTGGAGACTTTGGTTTGCGCTAAAGTATAATTTTTCTGTCATTAGCAGGTTGACAAGAGTGTTAAGGGCGGCGACATATTGTAGAAGAAAATTGCTAGTGCTGTGCACATAGCGTTCTTCACACCGAATGTAGCTACGTACTGTAGATGACTGCGTCGATATTTCGTTTATTGGGAAGTAACAGCTCGATGATTAAATATTTTTACGAAATGCTTTAACAATAGAGATAAAAATACTCATTCTGATGACTTTGGTTTGCGCTAAAGTATAATTTTTCTGTCATTAGCAGGTTGACAAGAGTGTTAAGGGTGGCGACATATTGTAGAAGAAAATTGCTAGTGCTGTGCACATAGCATTCTTCACACCGAATGTATCTACGTACTGTAGATGACTGCGTCGATATTTCGTTTTTTGGTAAGTAACAGCTCGATGATTAAATATTTTTACGAAATGCTTTAACAATAGAGATAAAAATACTCATTCTGATGACTTTGGTTTGCGCTAAAGTATAATTTTTCTGTCATTAGCAGGTTGACAAGAGTGTTAAGGGCGGCGACATATTGCAGAAGAAAATTGCGTGTGCTGTGCACATAGCATTCTTCACACCGAATGTATCTACGTACTGTAGATGACTGCGTCGATATTTCGTTTTTTGGGAAGTAACAGCTCGATGATTAAATATTTTTATGTTATGCTTTAACATTAGGGTTAAAAATACTCATTCTGGAGACTTTGGTTTGCGCTAATGTATAATCTTTCTGTCATTAGCAGGTTGACAAGAGTGTTAAGGGAGGCGACATATTGTAGAAGAAAATTGCTAGTGCTGTGCACATAGCATTCTTCACACCGAATGTATCTACGTACTGTAGATGACTGAGTCGATATTTCGTTTTTTGGTAAGTAACAGCTCGATGATTGAATATTTTTATGTTATGCTTTAACATTAGGGTAAAAAATACTCATTCTGGAGATTTTGGTTTGCGCTAAAGTATAATTTTTCTGTCATTAGCAGGTTGACCAGAGTGTTAAGGGCGGCGACATATTGTAGTAGAAAATTGCTAGTGCTGTGCACATAGCATTCTTCACACCGAATGTATCTACGTACTGTAGATGACTGCGTCGATATTTCGTTTTTTGGTAAGTAACAGGTCGATGATTAAATATTTTTATTTTATGCTTTAACATTAGGGTTAAAAATACTCATTCTGGAGACTTTGGTTTGCGCTAAAGTATAATTTTTCTGTCATTAGCAGGTTGACAAGAGTGTTAAGGGCGGCGACATATTGTAGAAGAAAATTGCTAGTGCTGTGCACATAGCATTCTTCACACCGAATGTACCTACGTACTGTAGATGACTGCGTCGATATTTCGTTTTTTGGTAAGTAACAGCTAGATGATTAAATATTTTTACGAAATGCTTTAACAATAGCGATAAAAATACTCATTGTGATGACTTTGGTTTGCGCTAAAGTATAATTTTTCTGTCATTAGCAGGTTGACAAGAGTGTTAAGGGCGGCGACATATTGTAGAAGAAAATTGCTAGTGCTGTGCACATAGCATTCTTCACACCGAATGTATCTACGTACTGTAGATGACTGCGTCGATATTTCGTTTATTGGGAAGTAACAGCTCGATGATTAAATATTTTTACGAGATGCTTTAACAAAAGAGATAAAAATACTCATTCTGATGACTTTGGTTTGGCTAAAGTATAATATTTCTGTCATTAGCAGGTTGACAAGAGTGTTAAGAGCGGCGACATATTGTAGAGGAAAATTGCTAGTGCTGTGCACATAACATTCTTCACACCGAATGTATCTACGTACTGTAGATGACTGCGTCGATATTTCGTTTTTTGGTAAGTAACAGCTCGATGATTAAATATTTTTACAAAATGCTTTAACAATAGAGATAAAAATACTCATTCTGATGACTTTGGTTTGCGCTAAAGTATAATTTTTCTGTCATTAGCAGGTTGACAAGAGTGTTAAGGGCGGCGACATATTGCAGAAGAAAATTGCTAGTGCTGTGCACATAGCATTCTTCACACCGAATGTATCTACGTACTGTAGATGGCTGCGTCGATATTTCGTTTTTTGGGAAGTAACAGCTCGATGATAAATATTTTTATGTTATGCTTTAACATTAGTGTTAAAAATACTCATTCTGGAGACTTTGGTTTGCGCTAATGTATAATTTTTCTGTCATTAGCAGGTTGACAAGAGTGTTAAGGGCGGCGACATATTGTAGAAGAAAATTGCTAGTGCTGTGCACATAGCATTCTTCACACCGAATGTATCTACGTACTTTGGATTACTGCGTCGATACTTCGTTTTTTGGGAAGTAATAGCTGGATGATTAAATATTTTTATGTCATGCTTTAAGAATAAAGATAAGAATACTCATTCTGGTGACTTTGGTTTGCGCTAATGTATAAATTTTCTTTCATTAGCAGGTTGAGAAGAGGTGTGATGGGCGCTGACATACTGTAGAAGAAAATCGCTAGTGCTGTGCGCATAGCGTTCTTCACACCGAATGTATCTACGTACTGTGGATGACTGCGTCGTGATTTCGTTTTTTGGTAAGTAACAGCTCGATGATTAAATATTTTTACATAATGCTTTAAAAGTAGATTTAAAAATAATCATTCTGGTGACTTTGGTTTGCGCTATTGTACAAATTTTCTTTCATTAGCGGGTTGAGAAGAGGTGTGAGGGGCGGCGGCATATTGTAGAAGAAAATCGCTAGTGCTGTGCACATAGCATTCCTCACACCGAATGTATCTACGTACTGTGGATGACTGCGTCGATATTTCGATTTTTGGGAAGTAACAGCTGGATGATTAAGTATTTTTACGTAATGATTTAACAATAGAGATAGAAATACTCATTCTGGTGACTTTGGTTTGCGCTAAAGTATAAGTTTTCTGTCATTAGCAAGTTGACAGGAGTGTTAAAGGCGGCGACACATTGTAAAAGAAAATCGCTAGTGCTGTGCACATAGCATTCTTCACACCGAATGTATCTACGTACTGTGGACGACTGCGTCGATATTTTGTTTTTCGGGAAGTAACAGCTGGATGATTAAATATTTTTATGTTATGCTTTAACAACAGAGATATAAGTACTCATTCTGGTGACTTTGGTTTGCGCTAATGTATAAATTTTCTTTCATTAGCAGGTTGATAAGAGGTGTGAGGGGCGGCGACATATTGTAGAAGAAAATCGCTAGTGCTGTGCACATATCATTCTTCAAACCGAATGGATCTACGTACTGTGGATGACTGCGTCGATATTTCGATTTTTGGGAAGTAACAGCTGGATGATTAAATATTTTTACGTAATGATATAACAATAGAGATAGAAATACTCATTCTGGTGACTTTGGTTTGCGCTAATGTATAAATTTTCTTTCATAGGCAGTTTGAGAAGAGGTGTGAGGGCGGCGACATATTGTAGAAGAAAATTGCTAGTGCTGTGCACATAGCATTCTTCACACCGAATATATCTGCGTACTGTAGATGACTGCGTCGATATTTCGTTTTTCGGGAAGTAATAGCTCGATGATTAAATATTTTTACGAAATGCTTTAACAATAGAGATAAAAATACTCATTCTGATGACTTTGGTTTGCGCTAAAGTATAATTTTTCTGTCATTAGCAGGTTGACAAGAGTGTTAAGGGCGGCGACATATTGTAGAAGAAAATTGCTAGTGCTGTGCACATAGCATTCTTCACACCGAATGTATCTACGTACTGTAGATGACTGCGTCGATATTTCGTTTTTTGTGAAGTAACAGCTCGATGATTAAAAATTTTTACGAAATGCTTTAACAATAGAGATAAAAATACTCATTCTGATGACTTTGGTTTGCGTTAAAGTATAATTTTTCTGTCATTAGCAGGTTGACAAGAGTGTTATGGGCGGCGACATATTGTAGAAGAAAATTGCTAGTGCTGTGCACATAGCATTCTTCACACCGAATGTATCTACGTACTGTAGATGACTGCGTCGATATTTCTTTTTTGGGAAGTAACAGCTCGATGATTAAACATTTTTACGAAATGCTTTAACAATAGAGATAAAAATACTCATTCTGATGACTTTGGTTTGCGCTAAAGTATAATTTTTCTGTCATTAGCAGGTTGACAAGAGTGTTAAGGGCGGCGACATATTGTAGAAGAAAATTGCTAGTGCTGTGCACATAGCATTCTTCACACCGCATGTATCTACGTACTGTAGATGACTGCGTCGACATTTCGTTTTTTGGTAAGTAACAGCTCGATGATTAAATATTTTTATGTTATGCTTTAACATTAGGGTTAAAAATATTGAGTTTGGAGACTTTGGTTTGCGCTAAAGTATAATTTTTCTGTCATTAGCAGGTTGACAAGAGTGTTAAGGGCGGCGACATATTGTAGAAGAAAATTGCTAGTGCTGTGCACATAGCATTCTTCACACCGAATGTATCTACGTACTGTAGATGACTGCGTCGATATTTCGTTCTTTGGGAAGTAACAGCTCGATGATTAAATATTTTTATGTTATGCTTTAACATTAGGGTTAAAAATACTCATTCTGGAGACTTTGGCTTGCGCTAAAGTATAATTTTTCTGTCATTAGCAGGTTGACAAGAGTGTTAAGGGCGGCGACATATTGTAGAAGAAAATTGCTAGTGCTGTGCACATAGCATTCTTCACACCGAATGTATCTACGTACTGTAGATGACTGCGTCGATATTTCGTTTTTTGGTAAGTAACAGCTCGATGATTAAATATTTTTATGTTATGCTTTAACATTAGGGTTAAAAATACTCATTCTGGAGACTTTGGTTTGCGCTAAAGTATAATTTTTCTGTCATTAGCAGGTTGACAAGAGTGTTAAGGGCGGCGACATATTGTAGAAGAAAATTGCTAGTGCTGTGCACATAGCATTCTTCACACCGAATGTATCTACGTACTGTAGATGACTGTGTCGATATTTCGTTATTTGGTAAGTAACAGTTCGATGATAAATATTTTTATGTTATGCTTTAACATTAGGGTTAAAAATACTCATTCTGGAGACTTTGGTTTGCGCTAAAGTATAATTTTTCTGTCATTAGCAGGTTGACAAGAGTGTTAAGGGCGGCGACATATTGTAGAAGAAAATTGCTAGTGCTGTGCACATAGCATTCTTCACACCGAATGTATCTACGTACTGTAGATGACTGCGTCGATATTTCGTTTTTTGGTGAGTAACAGCTCGATGATTAAATATTTTTATGTTATGCTTTAACATTAGGGTTAAAAATACTTATTCTGGAGACTTTGGTTTGCGCTAAAGTATAATTTTTCTGTCATTAGCAGGTTGACAAGAGTGTTAAGGGAGGCGACATATTGTAGAAGAAAATTGCTAGTGCTGTACACATAGCATTCTTCACACCGAATGTATCTACGTACTGTAGATGACTGCGTCGATATTTCGTTTTTAGGTAAGTAACAGCTCGATGATTAAATATTTTTATGTTATGCTTTAACATTACGGTTCAAAATACTCATTTTGGAGACTTTGGTTTGCGCTAAAGTATAATTTTTCTGTCATTAGCAGGTTGACAACAGTGTTAAGGGCGGCGACATATTGTAGAAGAAAATTGCTAGTGCTGTGCACATAGCATTCTTCACACCGAATGTATCTACGTACTGTAGATGACTGCGTCGATATTTCGTTTTTTGGGAAGTAACAGCTCGATGATTAAATATTTTTACGAAATGCTTAACCAATAGAGATAAATATTCTCATTCTGATGACTTTGGTTTGCGCTAAAGTATCATTTTTCTGTCATTAGCAGGTTGACAAGAGTGCTAAGGGCGGCGACATATTGTAGAAGAAAATTGCTGGTGCTGTGCACATAGCATTCTTCACACCGAATGTATCTACGTACTGTAGATGACTGCGTCGATATTTCGTTTTTTGGTAAGTAACAGCTCGATGATTAAATATTTTTATGTTATGATTTAACATTAGGGTTAAAAATACTCATTCTGGTGACTTTGGTTTGCGCTAAAGTATAATTTTTCTGTCATTAGCAGGTTGACAAGAGTGTTAAGGGCGGCGACATATTGTAGAAGAAAATTGCTAGTGCTGGGCACATAGCATTCTTCACACCGAATGTATCTACGTACTGTAGATGACTGCGTCGATATTTCGTTTTTTGGTAAGTAACAGCTCGATGATTAAATATTTTTATGTTATGCTTTAACATTAGGGTTAAAAATACTCATTCTGGAGACTTTGGTTTGCGCTAAAGTATAATTTTTCTGTCATTAGCAGCTTGACAAGAGTGTTAAGGGCGGCGACATATTGTAGATGAAAACTGCTAGTGCTGTGCACATAGCATTCTTCACACCGAATGTATGTACGTACTGTAGATGACTGCGTCGATATTTCGTTTTTTGGTAAGTAACAGCTCGATGATTAAATATTTTTATGTTATGCTTTAACATTAGGGTTAAAAATACTCATTCTGGAGACATTGGTTTGCGCTAAAGTGTAATTTTTCTGTCATTAGCAGGTTGACAAGAGTGTTAAGGGCGGCGTCATATTGTAGAAGAAAATTGCTAGTGCTGTGCACATAGCGTTCTTCACACCGAATGTATGTACGTACTGTAGATGACTGCGCCGATATTTCGTTTTTTGGGAAGTAACAGCTCGATGATTAAATATTTTTATGTTATGCTTTAACATTAGGGTTAAAAATACTTATTCTGGAGACTTTGGTTTGCGCTAAAGTATAATTTTTCTGTCATTAGCAGGTTGACAAGAGTGTTAAGGGCGGCGACATATTGTAGAAGAAAATTGCTAGTGCTGTACACATAGCATTCTTCACACCGAATGTATCTACGTACTGTAGATGACTGCGTCGATATTTCGTTTTTTGGTAAGTAACAGCTCGATGATTAAATATTTTTATGTTATGCTTTAACATTACGGTTCAAAATACTCATTTTGGAGACTTTGGTTTGCGCTAAAGTATAATTTTTCTGTCATTAGCAGGTTGACAACAGTGTTAAGGGCGGCGACATATTGTAGAAGAAAATTGCTAGTGCTGTGCACATAGCATTCTTCACACCGAATGTATCTACGTACTGTAGATGACTGCGTCGATATTTCGTTTTTTGGGAAGTAACAGCTCGATGATTAAATATTTTTACGAAATGCTTTAACAATAGAGATAAATATTCTCATTCTGATGACTTTGGTTTGCGCTAAAGTATCATTTTTCTGTCATTAGCAGGTGGACAAGAGTGTTAAGGGCGGCGACATATTGTAGAAGAAAATTGCTGGTGCTGTGCACATAGCATTCTTCACACCGAATGTATCTACGTACTGTAGATGACTGCGTCGATATTTCGTTTGTTGGTAAGTAACAGCTCGATGATTAAATATTTTTATGTTATGATTTAACATTAGGGTTAAAAATACTCATTCTGGTGACTTTGGTTTGCGCTAAAGTATAATTTTTCTGTCATTAGCAGGTTGACAAGAGTGTTAAGGGCGGCGACATATTGTAGAAGAAAATTGCTAGTGCTGTGCACATAGCATTCTTCACACCGAATGTATCTACGTACTGTAGATGACTGCGTCGATATTTCGTTTTTTGGTAAGTAACAGCTCGATGATTAAATATTTTTATGTTATGCTTTAACATTAGGGTTAAAAATACTCATTCTGGAGACTTTGGTTTGCGCTAAAGTATAATTTTTCTGTCATTAGCAGCTTGACAAGAGTGTTAAGGGCGGCGACATATTGTAGATGAAAACTGCTAGTGCTGTGCACATAGCATTCTTCACACCGAATGTATGTACGTACTGTAGATGACTGCGTCGATATTTCGTTTTTTGGTAAGTAACAGCTCGATGATTAAATATTTTTATGTTATGCTTTAACATTAGGGTTAAAAATACTCATTCTGGAGACTTTGGTTTGCGCTTAAGTATAATTTTTCTGTCATTAGCAGGTTGACAAGAGTGTTAAGGGCGGCGACATATTGTAGAAGAAAATTGCTAGTGCTGTGCACATAGCGTTCTTCACACCGAATGTATGTACGTACTGTAGATGACTGCGCCGATATTTCGTTTTTTGGGAAGTAACAGCTCGATGATTAAATATTTTTATGTTATGCTTTAACATTAGGGTTAAAAATACTCATTCTGGAGACATTGGTTTGCGCTAAAGTGTAATTTTTCTGTGATTAGCAGGTTGACAAGAGTGTTAAGGGCGGCGACATATTGTAGAAGAAAATTGCTAGTGCTGTGCACATAGCATTCTTCACACCGAATGTATGTACGTACTGTAGATGACTGCGTCGATATTTCGTTTTTTGGTAAGTAACAGCTCGATGATTAAATATTTTTACGAAATGCTTTAACAATAGAGATAAAAATACTCATTCGGATGACTTTGGTTTGCGCTAAAGTATAATTTTTCTGTCATTAGCAGGTTGACAAGAGTGTTAAGGGCGGCGACATATTGTAGAAGAAAATTGCTAGTGCTGTGCACATAGCATTCTTCACACCGAATGTATCTACGTACTGTAGATGACTGCGTCGATATTTCGTTTTTTGGTAAGTAACAGCTCGATGATTAAATATTTTTTTGTTATGCTTTAACATTAGGGTTAAAAATACTCATTCTGGAGACTTTGGTTTGCGCTAAAGTATAATTTTTCTGTCATTAGCAGGTTGACAAGAGTGTTAAGGGCGGCGACATATTGTAGAAGAAAATTGCTAGTGCTGTGCACATAGCATTCTTCACACCGAATGTATCTACGTACTGTAGATGACTGCGTCGATATTTCGTTTTTTGGGAAGTAACAGCTCGATGATTAAATATTTTTACGTAATGATTTAACAATAGAGATAGATATACTCATTCTGGTGACTTTGGTTTGCGCTAATGTATAAATTTTTTTTCATAGGCAGTTTGAGAAGAGGTGTGATGGGCGGCGACATATTGTAGTAGAAAATTGCTAGTGCTGTGCACATAGCATTCTTCACACCGAATGTATCTACGTACTGTAGATGACTGCGTCGATATTTCGTTTTTTGGGAAGTAACAGCTCGTTGATTAAATATTATTTACCAAATGCTTTAACAATAGAGATAAAAATACTCATTCTGATGACTTTGGTTTGCGCTAAAGTATAATTTTTCTGTCATTAGCAGGTTGACAAAAGTGTTAAGGGCGGCGACATATTGTAGAAGAAAATTGCTAGTGCTGTGCACATAGCAATCTTCACACCGAATGTATCTACGTACTGTAGATGACTGCGTCGATATTTCGGTTTTTGGGAAGTAACAGCTCGATGATTAAATATTTTTATGTTGTGCTTTAACATTAGGGTTAAAAATACTCATTCTGGAGACTTTGGTTTGCGCTAAAGTATAATTTTTCTGTCTTTAGCAGGTTGACAAGAGTGTTAAGGGCGGCGACATATTGTAGAAGAAAATTGCTAGTTCTGTGCACATAGCATTCTTCACACCGAATGTATCTACGTACTGTAGATGACTGCGTCGATATTTCGTTTTTTGGTAAGTAACAGCTCGATGATTAAATATTTTTATGTTATGCTTTAACATTAGGGTTAAAAATACTCATTCTGGAGACTTTGGTTTGCGCTAAAGTATAATTTTTCTGTCATTAGCAGGTTGACAAGAGTGTTAAGGGCGGCGACATATTGTAAAAGAAAATCGCTAGTGCTGTGCACATAGCATTCTTCACACCGAATGTATCTACGTACTGTGGACGACTGCGTCGATATTTCGTTTTTCGGGAAGTAACAGCGGGATGATTAAATATTTTTATGTTATGCTTTAACAACAGAGATATAAGTACTCATTCTGGTGACTTTGGTTTGCGCTAATGTATAAATTTTCTTTCATTAGCAGGTTGAGAAGAGGTGTGAGGGGCGGCGACATATTGTAGAAGAAAATCGCTAGTGCTGTGCACATAGCATTCTTCACACCGAATGTATCTACGTACTTTGGATGACTGCGTCGATACTTCGTTTTTTGGGAAGTAATAGCTGGATGATTAAATATTTTTATGTCATGCTTTAAGAATAAAGATAAGAATACTCATTCTGGTGACTTTGGTTTGCGCTAATGTATAAATTTTCTTTCATTAGCAGGTTGAGAAGAGGTGTGAGGGTCGCTGACATACTGTAAAAGAAAATCGCTAGTGCTGTGCGCATAGCGTTCTTCACACCGAATGTATCTACGTACTCTGGATGACTGCGTCGTGATTTTGTTTTTTGGTAAGTAACAGCTCGATGATTAAATATTTTTACATAATGCTTTAACAATAGATTTAAAAATAATCATTCTGGTGACTTTGGTTTGCGCTATTGTACAAATTTTCTTTCATTAGCAGGTTGAGAAGAGGTGTGAGGGGCGGCGGCATATTGTAGAAGAAAATCGCTAGTGCTGTGCACATAGCATTCCTCACACCGAATGTATCTACGTACTGTGGATGACTGCATCGATATTTCGATTTTTGGGAAGTAACAGCTGGATGATTATATATTTTCACGTAATGATATAACAATAGAGATAGAAATACTCATTCTGGTGACTTTGGTTTGCGCTAATGTATAAATTTCCTTTCATAGGCAGTTTGAGAAGGGGTGTGAGGGGCGGCGACATATTGTAGATGAAAATTGCTAGTGCTGTGCACATAGCATTCTTCACACCGAATGTATCTACGTACTGTAGATGACTGCGTCGATATTTCGTTTTTTGGTAAGTAACAGCTCGATGATTAAATATTTTTATGTTGTACTTTAACATTAGGGTTAAAAATCTTCATTCTGGAGACTTTGGTTTGCGCTAAAGTATAATTTTTCTGTCATTAGCAGGTTGACAAGAGTGTTAAGGGCGGCGACGTATTGTAGAAGAAAATTGCTAGTGGTGTGCACATAGCATTCTTCACACCGAATGTATCTACGTACTGTAGATGACTGCGTCGATATTTCGTTTTTTGGTAAGTTACAGCTCGATGATTAAATATTTTTATGTTATGCTTTAACATTAGGGTTAAAAATACTCATTCTGGAGACTTTGGTTTGCGCTAAAGTATAATATTTCTGTCACTAGCAGGTTGACAAGAGTGTTAAGGGCGGCGACATATTGTAGAGGAAAATTGCTAGTGCTGTGCACATAGGATTCTTCACACCGAATGTATCTACGTACTGTAGATGACTGCGTCGATATTTCGTTTTTTGGGAAGTAACAGCTCGATGATTAAATATTTTTACGAAATGCTTTAACAATAGAGATAAAAATACTCATTCTGATGACTTTGGTTTGCGCTAAAGTATAATTTTTCTGTCATTAGCACGTTGACAAGAGTGTTAAGGGCGGCGACATATTGTAGAAGAAAATTGCTAGTGCTGTGCACATAGCATTCTTCACACAGAATGTATCTACGTACTGTAATGACTGCGTCGATATTTCGTTTTTTGGTAAGTAGCAGCTCGATGACTAAATATTTTTATGTTATGCTTTAACATTAGGGTTAAAAATACTTATTCTCGAGCCTTTGGTTTGCGCTAAAGTATAATTTTTCTGTCATTAGCAGGTTGACAAGAGTGTTAAGGGCGGCGACATATTGTAGAGGAAAATTGCTAGTGCTGTGCACATAGCATTCTTCACACCGAATGTATCTACGTACTGTAGATGACTGCGTCGATATTTCGTTTTTTGGGAAGTAACAGCTCGATGATTAAATATTTTTCCGAAATGCTTTAACAATAGAGATAAAAATACTCAATCTGATGACTTTGGTTTGCGCTAAAGTATAATTTTTCTGTCATTAGCAGGTTGACAAGAGTGTTAAGGGCGACGACATATTGTAGAAGAAAATTGCTAGTGCTGTGCACATAGCATTCTTCACACCGAATGTATCTACGTACTGTAGATGACTGCGTCGATATTTCGTTTTTTCGGAAGTAACAGCTCGATGATTAATTATTTTTCCGAAATGCTTTAACAATAGAGATAGAAGTACTCATTCTGATGACTTTGGTTTGCGCTAAAGTATAATTTTTCTGTCATTCGCAGGTTGACAAGAGTGTTAAGGGCGACGACATATTGTAGAAGAAAATTGCTAGTGCTGTGCACATAGCATTCTTCACACCGAATGTATCTACGTACTGTAGATGACTGCGTCGATATTTCGTTTTTTCGGAAGTAACAGCTCGATGATTAAATATTTTTACGAAATGCTTTAACAATAGAGATAAAAATACTCATTCTGATGACTTTGGTTTGCGCTAAAGTATAATTTTTCTGTCATTAGCAGGTTGACGAGAGTGTTAAGGGCGGCGACATATTGTAGAAGAAAATTGCTAGTGCTGTGCACATAGCATTATTCACACCGAATGTATCTACGTACTGTAGATGACTGCGTCGATATTTCGTTTTTTGGTAAGTAACAGCTCGATGATTAAATATTTTTACGAAATGCTTTAACAATAGAGATAAAAATACTCATTCTGGAGACTTTGGTTTGCGCTAAAGTATAATTTTTCTGTCATTAGCAGGTTGACAAGAGTGTTGAGGGCGGCGACATATTGTAGAAGAAAATTGCTAGTGCTGTGCACATAGCATTATTCACACCGAATGTATCTACGTACTGTAGATGACTGCGTCGATATTTCGTTTTTTGGTAAGTAACAGCTCGATGATTAAATATTTTTACGAAATGCTTTAACAATAGAGATAAAAATACTCATTCTGGAGACTTTGGTTTGCGCTAAAGTATAATTTTTCTGTCATTAGCAGGTTGACAAGAGTGTTAAGGGCGGCGACATATTGTAGAAGAAAATTGCTAGTGCTGTGCACATAGCATTCTTCACACCGAATGTATCTACGTACTGTAGATGACTGCGTCGATATTTCGTTTTTTGGTAAGTAACAGCTCGATGATTAAATATTTTTATGTTATGCTTTAACATTAGGGTTAAAAATACTCATTCTGGAGACTTTGGTTTGCGCTAAAGTATAATTTTTCTGTCATTAGCAGGTTGACAAGAGTGTTAAGGGCGGCGACATATTGTAGAAGAAAATTGCTAGTGCTGTGCACATAGCATTCTTCACACCAAATGTATCTACGTACTGTAGATGACTGCGTCGATATTTCGTTTTTAGGGAAGTAACAGCTCGATGATTAAACATTTTTACGAAATGCTTAAACAATAGAGATAAAAATACTCATTCTGATGACTTTGGTTTGCGCTAAAGTATAATTTTTCTGTCATTAGCAGGTTGACAAGAGTGTTAAGGGCGGCGACATATTGTAGAAGAAAATTGCTAGTGCTGTGCACATAGCACTCTTCACACCGAATGTATCTACGTACTGTAGATGACTGCGTCGATATTTCGTTTTTTGGTAAGTAACAGCTCGATGATTAAATATTTTTATGTTATGCTTTAACATTAGGGTTAAAATACTCATTCTGGAGACTTTGGTTTGCGCTAAAGTGTAATTTTTCTGTCATTAGCAGGTTTACAAGAGTGTTAAGGGCGGCGACATATTGTAGAAAAAAATTGCTAGTGCTGTGCACATAGCATTCTTCACACCGAATGTATCTACGTACTGTAAATGACTGCGTCGATATTTCGTTTTTTGGGAAGTAACAGCTCGATGATTAAATATTTTTCCGAAATGCTTTAACAATAGAGATAAAAATACTCAATCTGATGACTTTGGTTTGCGCTAAAGTATAATTTTTCTGTCATTAGCAGGTTGACAAGAGTGTTAAGGGCGACGACATATTGTAGAAGAAAATTGCTAGTGCTGTGCACATAGCATTCTTCACACCGAATGTATCTACGTACTGTAGATGACTGCGTCGATATTTCGTTTTTTCGGAAGTAACAGCTCGATGATTAATTATTTTTCCGAAATGCTTTAACAATAGAGATAGAAGTACTCATTCTGATGACTTTGGTTTGCGCTAAAGCATAATTTTTCTGTCATTCGCAGGTTGACAAGAGTGTTAAGGGCGACGACATATTGTAGAAGAAAATTGCTAGTGCTGTGCACATAGCATTCTTCACACCGAATGTATCTACGTACTGTAGATGACTGCGTCGATATTTCGTTTTTTCGGAAGTAACAGCTCGATGATTAAATATTTTTACGAAATGCTTTAACAATAGAGATAAAAATACTCATTCTGATGACTTTGGTTTGCGCTAAAGTATAATTTTTCTGTCATTAGCAGGTTGACAAGAGTGTTAAGGGCGGCGACATATTGTAGAAGAAAATTGCTAGTGCTGTGCACTTAGCATTATTCACACCGAATGTATCTACGTACTGTAGATGACTGCGTCGATATTTCGTTTTTTGGTAAGTAACAGCTCGATGATTAAATATTTTTACGAAATGCTTTAACAATAGAGATAAAAATACTCATTCTGGAGACTTTGGTTTGCGCTAAAGTATAATTTTTCTGTCATTAGCAGGTTGATAAGAGTGTTGAGGGCGGCGACATATTGTAGAAGAAAATTGCTAGTGCTGTGCACATAGCATTCTTCACACCGAATGTATCTACGTACTGTAGATGATTGCGTCGATATTTCGTTTTTTGGTAAGTAACAGCTCGATGATAAATATTTTTATGTTATGCTTTAACATTAGGGTTAAAAATACTCATTCTGGAGACTTTGGTTTGCGCTAAAGTATAATTTTTCTGTCATTAGCAGGTTGACAAGAGTGTTAAGGGCGGCGACATATTGTAGAAGAAAATTGCTAGTGCTGTGCACATAGCATTCTTCACACCGAATGTATCTACGTACTGTAGATGACTGCGTCGATATTTCGTTTTTTGGTAAGTAACAGCTCGATGATTAAATATTTTTATGTTATGCTTTAACATTAGGGTTAAAAATACTCATTCTGGAGACTTTGGTTTGCGCTAAAGTATAATTTTTCTGTCATTAGCAGGTTGACAAGAGTGTTAAGGGCGGCGACATATTGTAGAAGAAAATTGCTAGTGCTGTGCACATAGCATTCTTCACACCAAATGTATCTACGTACTGTAGATGACTGCGTCGATATTTCGTTTTTAGGGAAGTAACAGCTCGATGATTAAACATTTTTACGAAATGCTTAAACAATAGAGATAAAAATACTCATTCTGATGACTTTGGTTTGCGCTAAAGTATAATTTTTCTGTCATTAGCAGGTTGACAAGAGTGTTAAGGGCGGCGACATATTGTAGAAGAAAATTGCTAGTGCTGTGCACATAGCACTCTTCACACCGAATGTATCTACGTACTGTAGATGACTGCGTCGATATTTCGTTTTTTGGTAAGTAACAGCTCGATGATTAAATATTTTTATGTTATGCTTTAACATTAGGGTTAAAATACTCATTCTGGAGACTTTGGTTTGCGCTAAAGTGTAATTTTTCTGTCATTAGCAGGTTTACAAGAGTGTTAAGGGCGGCGACATATTGTAGAAAAAAATTGCTAGTGCTGTGCACATAGCATTCTTCACACCGAATGTATCTACGTACTGTAGATGAATGCGTCGATATTTCGTTTTTTGGTAAGTAACAGCTCGATGATTAAATATTTTTATGTTATGCTTTAGCATTACAGTTAAAAATACTCATTCTGGAGACTTTGGTTTGCGCTAAAGTATAATTTTTCTGTCATTAGCAGGTTGACAAGAGTGTTAAGGGCGGCGACATGTTGTAGAAGAAAATTGCTAGTGCTGTGCACATAGCATTCTTCACACCGATTGTATCTACGTACTGTAGATGACTGCGTCGATATTTCGTTTTTTGGTAAGTAACAGCTCGATGATTAAATATTTTTATGTTATGCTTTAACATTAGGGTTAAAAATACTCATTCTGGAGACTTTGGTTTGCGCTAAAGTATAATTTTTCTGTCATTAGCAAGTTGACAAGAGTGCTAAGGGCGGCGACATATTGTAGAAGAAAATTGCTAGTGCTGTGCACATAGCATTCTTCACACCGAATGTATCTACGTACTGTAGATGACTGCGACGATATTTCGTTTTTTGGGAAGTAACAGCTCGATGATCAAATATTTTTACGAAATGCTTTAACAATAGAGATAAAAATACTCATTCTGATGACTATGGTTTGCGCTAAAGTATAATTTTTCTGTCATTAGCAGGTTGACAAGAGTGTTAAGGGCGGCGACATATTGTAGAAAAAAATTGCTAGTGCTGTGCACATAGCATTCTTCACACCGAATGTATCTACGTACTGTAGATGACTGCGTCGATATTTCATTTTTTTTTAAGTAACAGCTCGATGATTAAATATTTATATGTTATGCTTTAACATTACGGTTAAAAATACTCATTCAGGAGACTTTGGTTAGCGCTAAAGTATAATTTTTCTGTCATTAGCAGGTTGACAAGAGTGTTAAGGGCGGCGACATATTGTAGAAGAAAATTGCTAGTGCTGTGCACATAGCATTCTTCACACCGAATGTATCTACGTACTATCGATGACTGCGTCGATATTTCGTTTTTTGGGAAGTAACAGCTCGATGATTAAATATTTTTATGTTATGCTTTAACATTAGGGTTAAAAATACTCATTCTGGGGACTTTGGTTTGCGCTAAAGTATAATTTTTCTGTCATTAGCAGGTTGACAAGAGTGTTAAGGGCGGCGACATATTGTAGAAGAAAATTGCTAGTGCTGTGCACATAGCATTCTTCACACCGAATGTATCTACGTACTGTAGATGACTGCGTCGATATTTCGTTTTTTGGGAAGTAACAGCTCGAAGATTAAATATTTTTACGTTATGCTTTAACATTAGGGTTAAAAATACTCATTCTGGAGACTTTGGGTTGCGCTAAAGTATAATTTTTCTGTCATTAGCAGGTTGACAAGAGTGTTAAGGGCGGCGACATATTGTAGAAGAAAATTGCTAGTGCTGTGCACATAGCATTCTTCACACCGAATGTATCTACGTACTGTAGATGACTGCGTCGATATTTCGTTTTTTGGGAAGTAACAGCTCGATGATTAAATATTTTTACGAAATGCTTTAACAATAGAGATAAAAATACTCATTCTGATGACTTTGGTTTGCGCTAAAGTATAATTTTTCTGTCGTTTGCAGGTTGACAAGAGTGTTAAGGGCGGCGACATATTGTAGAAGAAAATTGCTAGTGCTGTGCACATAGCATTCTTCACACCGAATGTATCTACGTACTGTAGATGACTGCGTCGATATTTCGTTTTTTGGTAAGTAACAGCTCGATGATTAAATATTTTTACGAAATGCTTTAACATTAGGGTTAAAAATACTCATTCTGGAGACTTTTTTTTGCGCTAAAGTATAATTTTTCTGTCGTTAGCAGGTTGACAAGAGTGTTAAGGGCGGCGACATATTGTAGAAGAAAATTGCTAGTGCTGTGCACATAGCATTCTTCACACAGAATGTATCTACGTACTGTAGATGACTGCGTCGATATTTCGTTTTTTGGTAAGTAACAGCTCGATGACTAAATATTTTTATGTTATGCTTTAACATTAGGGTTAAAAATACTCGTTCTGGAGACTTTGGTTTGCGCTAAAGTATAATTTTTCTGTCATTAGCAGGTTGACAAGAGTGTTACGGGCGGCGACATATTGTAGAAGAAAATTGCTAGTGCTGTGCACATAGCATTCTTCACACCGAATGTATCTACGTACTGTAGATGACTGCGTCGATATTTCGTTTTTTGGGAAGTAACAGCTCGATGATTAAATATTTTTATGTTATGCTTTAACATTAGGGTTACAAATACTCATTCTGGAGACTTTGGTTTGCGCTAAAGTATAATTTTTCTGTCATTAGCAGGTTGACAAGAGTGTTAAGGGCGGCGACATTGCTAGTGCTGTGCACATAGCATTCTTCACACCGAATGTATCTACGTACTGTAGATGACTGCGTCGATATTTCGTTTTTTGGTAAGTAACAGCTCGATGATTAAATATTTTTATGTTATGCTTTAACATTAGGGTTAAAAATACTCATTCTCGAGACTTTGGTTTACGCTAAAGTATAATTTTTCTGTCATTAGCAGGTTGACAAGAGTGTTAAGGGCGGCGACATATTGTAGAAGAAAATTGCTAGTGCTGTGCACATAGCATTCTTCACACCGAATGTATCTACGTACTGTAGATGACTGCGTCGATATTTCGTTTTTTGGGAAGTAACAGCTCGAAGATTAAATATTTTTATGTTATGCCTTATTATTATGGTTAAAAATACACATTCTGGAGACTTTGGGTTGCGCTAAAGTATAATTTTTCTGTCATTAGCAGGTTGACAAGAGTGTTAAGGGCGGCGACATATTGTAGAAGAAAATTGCTAGTGCTGTGCACATAGCATTCTTCACACCGAATGTATCTACGTATTGTAGATGACTGCGTCGATATTTCGTTTTTTGGGAAGTAACAGCTCGATGATAAATATTTTTATGTTATGCTTTAACATTAGGGTTAAAAATACTCATTCTGGAGACTTTGGTTTGCGCTAAAGTATAATTTTTCTGTCATTAGCAGGTTGACAAGAGTGTTAAGGGCGGCGACATATTGTAGAAGAAAATTGCTAGTGCTGTGCACATAGCATTCTTCACACCGAATGTATCTACGTACTGTAGATGACTGCGTCGTTATTTCGTTTTTTGGGAAGTAACAGCTCGATGATTAAATATTTTTACGAAATGCTTTAACAATAGAGATAAAAATACTCATTCTGATGACTTTGGTTTACGCTAAAGTATAATTTTTCTGTCATTAGCAGGTTGACAAGAGTGTTAAGAGCGGCGACATATTGTAGAAGAAAATTGCTAGTGCTGTGCACATAGCATTCTTCACACCGAATGTATCTACGTACTGTAGATGACTGCGTCGATATTTCGTTTTTTGGTAAGTAACAGCTCGATGATTAAATATTTTTATGTTATGCTTTAACATTAGGGTTAAAAGTACTCATTCTGGAGACTTTGGTTTGCGCTAAAGTATAATTTTTCTGTCATTAGCAGGTTGACAAGAGTGTTAAGGGCGGCGACATATTGTAGAAGAAAATTGCTAGTGCTGTGCACATAGCATTCTTCACACCGAATGTATCTACGTACTGTAGATGACTGCGTCGATATTTCGTTTTTTGGGAAATAACAGCTCGATGATTAAATATTTTTACGAAATGCTTTAACAATAGAGATAAAAATACTCATTCTGATGACTTTGGTTTGCGCTAAAGTATAATTTTTCTGTCATTAGCAGGTTGATAAGAGTGTTAAGGGCGGCGACATATTGTAGAAGAAAATTGCTAGTGCTGTGCACATAGCATTCTTCACACCGAATGTATCTACGTACTGTAGATGACTGCGTCGATATTTCGTTTTTTGGTAAGTAACAGCTCGATGATTAAATATTTTTATGTCATGCTTTAACATTAGGGTTAAAAATACTCATTCTGGAGACTTTGGTTTGCGCTAAAGTATAATTTTTCTGTCATTAGCAGGTTGACAAGAGTGTTAAGGGCGGCGACATATTGTAGAAGAAAATTGCTAGTGCTGTGCACATAGCATTCTTCACACCGAATGTATCTACGTACTGTAGATGACTGCGTCGATATTTCGTTTTTTGGTAAGTAACAGCTCGATGATTAAATATTTTTATGTCATGCTTTAACATTAGGGTTAAAAATACTCATTCTGGAGACTTTGGTTTGCGCTAAAGTATAATTTTTCTGTCATTAGCAGGTTGACAAGAGTGTTAAGGGCGGCGACATATTGTAGAAGAAAATTGCTAGTGCTGTGCACATAGCATTCTTCACACCGAATGTATCTACGTACTGTAGATGACTGCGTCGATATTTCGTTTTTTGGTAAGTAACAGCTCGATGATTAAATATTTTTATGTCATGCTTTAACATTAGGGTTAAAAATACTCATTCTGGAGACTTTGGTTTGCGCTAAAGTATAATTTTTCTGTCATTAGCAGGTTGACAAGGGTGTTAAGGGCGGCGACATATTGTAGAAGAAAATTGCTAGTGCTGTGCACATAGCATTCTTCACACCGAATGTATCTACGTACTGTAGATGACTGCGTCGATATTTCGTTTTTTGGTAAGTAACAGCTCGATGATTAAATATTTATATGTCATGCTTTAACATTAGGGTTAAAAATACTCATTCTGGAGACTTTGGTTTGCGCTAAAGTATAATTTTTCTGTCATTAGCAGGTTGATAAGAGTGTTAAGAGCGGCGACATATTGTAGAAGAAAATTGCTAGTGCTGTGCACATAGCATTCTTCACACCGAATGTATCTACGTACTGTAGATGACTGCGTCGATATTTCGTTTTTTGGTAAGTAACAGCTCGATGATTAAATATTTTTATGTCATGCTTTAACATTAGGGTTAAAAATACTCATTCTGGAGACTTTGGTTTGCGCTAAAGTATAATTTTTCTGTCATTAGCAGGTTGACAAGAGTGTTAAGGGCGGCGACATATTGTAGAAGAAAATTGCTAGTGCTGTGCACATAGCATTCTTCACACCGAATGTATCTACGTACTGTAGATGACTGCGTCGATATTTCGTTTTTTGGTAAGTAACAGCTCGATGATGAAATATTTTTATGTCATGCTCTAACATTAGGGTTAAAAATACTCATTCTGGAGACTTTGGTTTGCGCTAAAGTATAATTTTTCTGTCATTAGCAGGTTGACAAGAGTGTTAAGGGCGGCGACATATTGTAGAAGAAAATTGCTAGTGCTGTGCACATAGCATTCTTCACACCGAATGTATCTACGTACTGTAGATGACTGCGTCGATATTTCGTTTTTTGGTAAGTAACAGCTCGATGATTAAATATTTTTATGTCATGCTTTAACATTAGGGTTAAAAATACTCATTCTGGAGACTTTGGTTTGCGCTAAAGTATAATTTTCCTGTCATTAGCAGGTTGACAAGAGTGTTAAGGGCGGCGACATATTGTAGAAGAAAATTGCTAGTGCTGTGCACATAGCATTCTTCACACCGAATGTATCTACGTACTGTAGATGAATGCGTCGATATTTCGTTTTTTGGTAAGTAACAGCTCGATGATTAAATATTTTTATTTCATGCTTTAACATTAGGGTTAAAAATACTCATTCTGGAGACTTTGGTTTGCGCTAAAGTATAATTTTTCTGTCATTAGCAGGTTGATAAGAGTGTTAAGAGCGGCGACATATTGTAGAAGAAAATTGCTAGTGCTGTGCACATAGCATTCTTCACACCGAATGTATCTACGTACTGTAGATGACTGCGTCGATATTTCGTTTTTTGGTAAGTAACAGCTCGATGATTAAATATTTTTATGTCATGCTTTAACATTAGGGTTAAAAATACTCATTTTGGAGACTTTGGTTTGCGCTATAGTATAATTTTTCTGTCATTAGCAGGTTGACAAGAGTGTTAAGGGCGGCGACATATTGTAGAAGAAAATTGCTAGTGCTGTGCACATAGCATTCTTCACACCGAATGTATCTACGTATTGTAGATGACTGCGTCGATATTTCGTTTTTTGGTAAGTAACAGCTCGATGATTAAATATTTTTATGTCATGCTTTAACATTAGGGTTAAAAATACTCATTCTGGAGACTTTGGTTTGCGCTAAAGTATAATTTTTCTGTCATTAGCAGGTTGACAAGAGTGTTAAGGGCGGCGACATATTGTAGAAGAAAATTGCTAGTGCTGTGCATATAGCATTCTTCACACCGAATGTATCTACGTACTGTAGATGACTGCGTCGATATTTCGTTTTTTGGTAAGTAACAGCTCGATGATTAAATATTTTTATGTCATGCTTTAACATTAGGGTTAAAAATACTCATTCTGGAGACTTTGGTTTGCGCTAAAGTATAATTTTTCTGTCATTAGCAGGTTGACAAGAGTGTTAAGGGCGGCGACATATTGTAGAAGAAAATTGCTAGTGCTGTGCACATAGCATTCTTCACACCGAATGTATCTACGTACTGTAGATGACTGCGTCGATATTTCTTTTTTTGGTAAGTAACAGCTCGATGATTAAATATTTTTATGTCATGCTTTAACATTAGGGTTAAAAATACTCATTCTGGAGACTTTGGTTTGCGCTAAAGTATAATTTTTCTGTCATTAGCAGGTTGACAAGAGTGTTAAGGGCGGCGACATATTGTAGAAGAAAATTGCTAGTGCTGTGCACATAGCATTCTTCACACCGAATGTATCTACGTACTGTAGATGACTGCGTCGATATTTCGTTTTTTGGGAAGTAACAGCTCGAAGATTAAATATTTTTATGTTATGCTTTATTATTATGGTTAAAAACACACATTCTGGAGACTTTGGGTTGCGCTAAAGTATAATTTTTCTGTCATTAGCAGGTTGACAAGAGTGTTAAGGGCGGCGACATATTGTAGAAGAAAATTGCTAGTGCTGTGCACATAGCATTCTTCACACCGAATGTATCTACGTACTGTAGATGACTGCGTCGATATTTCTTTTTTTGGTAAGTAACAGCTCGATGATTAAATATTTTAGTGTTATGCTTTAACATTAGGGTTAAAAATACTCATTCTCGAGACTTTGGTTTGCGCTAAAGTACAATTTTTCTGTCATTAGCAGGTTGACAAGAGTGTTAAGGGCGGCGACATATTGTAGAAGAAAATTGCTAGTGCTGTGCACATAGCATTCTTCACACCGAATGTATCTACGTATTGTAGATGACTGCGTCGATATTTCGTTTTTTGGGAAGTAACAGATCGATGATAAATATTTTTATGTTATGCTTTAACATTAGGGTTAAAAATACTCATTCTGGAGACTTTGGTTTCCGCTAAAGTATAATTTTTCTGTTATTAGCAGGTTGACAAGAGTGTTAAGGGCGGCGACATATTGTAGAAGAAAATTGCTAGTGCTGTGCACATAGCATTCTTCACACCGAATGTATCTACGTACTGTAGATGACTGCGTCGATATTTCGTTTTTTGGGAAGTAACAGCTCGATGATTAAATATTTTTACGAAATGCTTTAACAATAGAGATAAAAATACTCATTCTGATGACTTTGGTTTGCGCTAAAGTATAATTTTTCTGTCATTAGCAGGTTGACAAGAGTGTTAAGGGCGGCGACATATTGTAGAAGAAAATTGCTAGTGCTGTGCACATAGCATTCTTCACACCGAATGTATCTACGTACTGTAGATGACTGCGTCGATATTTCGTTTTTTGGTAAGTAACAGCTCGATGATTAAATATTTTTATGTTATGCTTTAACATTAGGGTTGAAAATACTCATTCTGGAGACTTTGGTTTGCGCTAAAGTATAATTTTTCTGTCATTAGCAGGTTGACAAAAGTGTTAAGGGCGGCGACATATTGTAGAAGAAAATTGCTAGTGCTGTGCACATAGCATTCTTCGCACCGAATGTATCTACGTACTGTAGATGACTGCGTCGATATTTCGTTTTTTGGTAAGTAACAGCTCGATGATTAAATATTTTTATGTTATGCTATAACATTAGGGTTAAAAATACTCATTCTCGAGACTTTGGTTTGCGCTAAAGTATAATTTTTCTGTCATTAGCAGGTGACAAGAGTGTTAAGGGCGGCGACATATTGTAGAAGAAAATTGCTAGTGCTGTACACATAGCATTCTTCACACCGAATGTATCTACGTACTGTAGATGACTGCGTCGATATTTCGTTTTTTGGGAAGTAACAGCTCGATGATTAAATATTTTTATGTTATGCTTTAACATTAGGGTTAAAAATACTCATTCTGGAGACTTTGGTTTGCGCTAAAGTATAATTTTTCTGTCATTAGCAGGTTGACAAGAGTGTTAAGGGCGGCGACATATTGTAGAAGAAAATTGCTAGTGCTGTGCGCATAGCATTCTTCACACCGAATGTATCTACGTATTGTAGATGACTGCGTCGATATTTCGTTTTTTGGGAAGTAACAGCTCGATGATAAAAAATTTTATGTTATGCTTTAGCATTAGGGTTAAAAATACTCATTCTGGAGACTTTGGTTTGCGCTAAAGTATAATTTTTCTGTCATTAGCAGGTTGACAAGAGTTTTAAGGGCGGCGACATATTGTAGAAGAAAATTGCTAGTGCTGTGCACATAGCATTCCTCACACCGAATGTATCTACGTACTGTAGATGACTGCGTCGATATTTCGTTTTTTGGGAAGTAACGGCTCGATGATTAAATATTTTTACGAAATGCTTTAACAATAGAGATAAAAATACTCATTCTGATGACTTTGGTTTGCGCTAAAGTATAATTTTTCTGTCATTAGCAGGTTGACAAGAGTGTTAAGAGCGGCGACATATTGTAGAAGAAAATTGCTAGTGCTGTGCACATAGCATTCTTCACACCGAATGTATCTACGTACTGTAGATGACTGCGTCGATATTTCGTTTTTTGGGAAGTAACAGCTCGATGATTAAATATTTTTATGTTATGCTTTAACATTAGGGTTAAAAATACTCATTCTGGAGACTTTGGTTTGCGCTAAAGTATAATTTTTCTGTCATTAGCAGGTTGACAAGAGTGTTAAGGGCGGCGACATATTGTAGAAGAAAATTGCTAGTGCTGTGCACATAGCATTCTTCACACCGAATGTATCTACGTACTGTAAACGACTGCGTGGATATTTCGTTTTTTGGTAAGTAACAGCTCGATGATTAAATATTTTTACGAAATGCTTTAACAATAGAGATAAAAATACTCATTCTGATGACTTTGGTTTGCCCTAAAGTATAATTTTTCTGTCATTAGCAGGTTGACAAGAGTGTTAAGGGCGGCGACATATTGTAGAAGAAAATTGCTAGTGCTGTGCACATAGCATTCTTCACACCGAATGTATCTACGTACTGTAGATGACTGCGTCGATATTTCGTTTTTTGGGAAGTAACAGCTCGATGATTAAATATTTTTATGTTATGCTTTAACATTAGGGTTAAAAATACTCATTCTGGAGACTTTGGTTTGCGCTAAAGTATAATATTTCTGTCATTAGCGTGTTGACAAGAGTGTTAAGGGCGGCGACATATTGTAGAAGAAAATTGCTAGTGCAGTGCACATAGCATTCTTCACACCGAATGTATCTACGTACTGTAGAAGACTGCGTCGATATTTCGTTTTTTGGGAAGTAACAGCTCGATGATTAAATATTTTTACGAAATGCTTTAACAATAGAGATAAAAATACTCATTCTGATGACTTTGGTTTGCGCTAAAGTATAATTTTTCTGTCATTAGCAGGTTGACAAGAGTGTTAAGAGCGGCGACATATTGTAGAAGAAAATTGCTAGTGCTGTGCACATAGCATTCTTCACACCGAATGTATCTACGTACTGTAGATGACTGCGTCGATATTTCGTTTTTTGGTAAGTAACAGCTCGATGATTAAATATTTTTATGTTATGCTTTAACATTAGGGTTAAAAATACTCATTCTGGAGACTTTGGTTTGCGCTAAAGTATAATTTTTCTGTCATTTGCAGGTTGACATGAGTGTTAAGGGCGGCGACATATTGTAGAAGAAAATTGCTAGTGCTGTGCACATAGCATTCTTCACACCGAATGTATCTACGTACTGTAGATGACTGCGTCGATATTTCGTTTTTTGGGAAGTAACAGCTCGATGATTAAATATTTTTACGAAATGCTTTAACAATAGAGATAAAAATACTCATTCAGATGACTTTGGTTTGCGCTAAAGTATAATTTTTCTGTCATTAACAGGTTGACAAGAGTGTTAAGGGCGGCGACATATTGTAGAAGAAAATTGCTAGTGCTGTGCACATAGCATTCTCCACACCGAATGTATCTACGTACTGTAAACGACTGCGTGGATATTTCGTTTTTTGGTAAGTAACAGCTCGATGATTAAATATTTTTACGAAATGCTTTAACAATAGAGATAAAAATACTCATTCTGATGACTTTGGTTTGCCCTAAAGCATAATTTATCTGTCATTAGCAGGTTGACAAGAGTGTTAAGGGCGGCAACATATTGTAGAAGAAAATTGCTAGTGCTGTGCACATAGCATTCTTCACACCGAATGTATCTACGTACTGTAGATGACTGCGTCGATATTTCGTTTTTTGGGAAGTAACAGCTCGATGATTAAATATTTTTATGTTATGCTTTAACATTAGGGTTAAAATTACTCATTCTCGAGACTTTGGTTTGCGCTAAAGTATAATTTTTCTGTCATTAGCAGGTTGACAAGAGTGTTAAGGGCGGCGACATATTGTAGAAGAAACTTGCTAGTGCTGTGCACATAGCATTCTTCACACCGAATGTATCTACGTACTGTAGAAGACTGCGTCGATATTTCGTTTTTTGGGAAGTAACAGCTCGATGATTAAATATTTTTACGAAATGCTTTAACAATAGAGATAAAAATACTCATTCTGATGACTTTGGTTTGCGCTAAAGTATAATTTTTCTGTCATTAGCAGGTTGACAAGAGTGTTAAGGGCGGCGACATATTGTAGAAGAAAATTCCTAATGCTGTGCACATAGCATTCTTCACACCGAATGTATCTACGTACTGTAGATGACTGCGTCGATATTTCGTTTTTTGGTAAGTAACAGCTCGATGATAAATATTTTTATGTTATGCTTTAACATTAGGGTTAAAAATACTCATTCTGGAGACTTTGGTTTGCGCTAAAGTATAATTTTTCTGTCATTAGCAGGTTGACAAGAGTGTTAAGCGCGGCGACATATTGTAGAAGAAAATTGCTAGTGCTGTGCACATAGCATTCTTCACACCGAATGTATCAACGTACTGTAGATGACTGCGTCGATATTTCGTTTTTTGGGAACTAACAGCTCGATGATTAAATATTTTTATGTTATGCTTTAACATTAGGGTTAAAAATACTCATTCTGGAGACTTTGGTTTGCGCTAAAGTATAATTTTTCTGTCATTAGCAAGTTGACAAGAGTGTTAAGGGCGGCGACATATTGTAGAAGAAAATTGCTAGTGCTGTGCACATAGCATTCTTCACACCGAATGTGTCTACGTACTGTAGATGACTGCGTCGAAATTTCGTTTTTTGGTAAGTCACAGCTCCATGATTAAATATTTTTATGTTATGCTTTAACATTAGGGTTAAAAATACTCATTCTCGAGACTTTGAATTGCGCTAAAGTATAATTTTTCTGTCATTAGCAGGTTGACAAGAGTGTTAAGGGCGGCGACATATTGTAGAAGAAAACCGCTAGTGCTGTGCACATAGCATTCTTCACACCGAATGTATCTACGTACTGTAGATGACTGCGTCGATATTTCGTTTTTTGGTAACTAACAGCTCGATGATTAAATATTTTTACGAAGTGCTTTAACAATAGAGATAAAAATACTCATTCTGATGACTTTGGTTTGCGCTAAAGTATAATTTTTCTGTCATTAGCAGGTTGACAAGAGTGTTAAGGGCGGCGACATATTGTAGAAGAAAATTGCTAGTGCTGTGCACATAGCATTCTTCACACCGAATGTATCTACGTACTGTAGATGACTGCGTCGGTATTTCGTTTTTTGGTAAGTAACAGCTCGATGATTAAATATTTTTATGTTATGCTTTAACATTAGGGTTAAAAATACTCATTCTGGAGACTTTGGTTTGCGCTAAAGTATAATTTTTCTGTCATTATCGGGTTGACAGGAGTGTTAAGGGCGGCGACATATAGTAGTAAAAAACCGCTAGTGCTGTGCACATAGCATTCTTCACACCGAATGTATCTACGTACTGTAGATGACTGCGTCGATATTTCGTTTTTTGGGAAGTAACAGCTCGATGATTAAATATTTTTACGAAATGCTTTGACAATAGCAATAAAAATACTCATTCTGATGACTTTGGTTTGCGCTAAAGTATAATTTTTCTGTCATTAGCAGGTTGACAAGAGTGTTAAGGGCGGCGACATATTGTAGAAGAAAATTGCTAGTGCTGTGCACATAGCATTCTTCACACCGAATGTATCTACGTACTGTAGATGACTGCGTCGATATTTCGTTTTTTGGGAAGTAACAGCTCGATGATTAAATATTTTTTTGTTATGCTTTAACATTATGGTTAAAAATACTCATTCTGGAGACTTTGGTTTGCGCTAATGTATAATTTTTCTGTCATTAGCAGGTTGACAAGAGTGTTAAGGGCGGCGACATATTGTAGAAGAAAATTGCTAGTGCTGTGCACATAGCATTCTTCACACCGAATGTATCTACGTACTGTAGATGACTGCGTCGATATTTCGTTTTTTGGGAAGTAACAGCTCGATGATTAAAAATTTTTACGTAATGATTTAACAATAGAGATAGAAATACTCATTCTGGTGAGTTTGGTTTGCGCTAATGTATAAATTTTCTTTCATAGGCAGTTTGAGAAGAGGTGTGAGGGGCGGCGACTAATTGTAGAAGAAAATTGTTAGTGCTGTGCACATAGCATTCTTCACACCGAATGTATCTACGTACTGTAGATGACTGCGTCGATATTTCGTTTTTTGGGAAGTAACAGCTCGATGATTAAATATTTTTACGAAATGCTTTAACAATAGAGATAAAAATACTCATTCTGATGACTTTGGTTTGCGCTAAAGTATAGTTTTTCTGTCATTAGCAGGTTGACAAGAGTGTTAAGGGCGGCGACATATTGTAGAAGAAAATTGCTAGTGCTGTGCACATAGCATTCATCACACCGAATGTATCTACGTACTGTAGATGACTGCGTCGATATTTCGTTTTTTGGGAAATAACAGCTCGATGATTAAATATTTTTACGAAATGCTTTAACAATAGAGATAAAAATACTCATTCTGATGACTTTGGTTTGCGCTAAAGTATAATTTTTCTGTTATTAGCAGGTTGACAAGTGTGTTAAGGGCGGCGACATATTGTAGAAGAAAATTGCTAGTTTTGTGCACATAGCATTCTTCAGACCGAATGTATCTACGTACTGTGGATGACTGCGTCGATATTTCGTTTTTTGGTAAGCAACAGCTGGATGATTAAATATTTTTATGTTATGCTTTAACATTAGGGTTGAAAATACTCATTCTGGAGACTTTGGTTTGCGCTAAAGTATAATTTTTCTGTCATTAGCAGGTTGACAAGAGTGCTAAGGGCGGCGACATACTGTAGAAGAAAATTGCTAGTGCTGTGCACATAGCATTCTTCACACCGAATGTATCTACGTACTGTAGATGACTGCGTCGATATTTCGTTTTTTGGTAAGTAACAGCTCGATGATTAAATATTTTTAAGTTATGCTTTAACATTAGGGTTAAAAATACTCATTCTGGAGACTTTGGTTTGCCCTAAAGTGTAATTTTTCTGTCATTAGCAGGTTGACAAGAGTGTTAAGGGCGGCGACATATTGTAGAAGAAAATTGCTAGTGCTGTGCACATAGCAATCTTCACACCGAATGTATCTACGTACTGTAGATGACTGCGTCGATATTTCGTTTTTTGGTAAGTAACAGCTCGATGATTAAATATTTTTATGTTATGGTTTAACATTAGGGTTAAAAGTACTCATTCTCGAGACTTTAGTTTGCGCTAAAGCATAATTTTTCTGTCATTAGCAGGTTGACAAGAGTGTTAAGGGCGGCGACATATTGTAGAAGAAAATTGCTAGTGCTGTGCACATAGCATTCTTCACACCGAATGTATCTACGTACTGTAGATGACTGCGTCGATATTTCGTTTTTTGGTAAGTAACAGCTCGATGATTAAATATTTTTATGTTATGCTTTAACTTTAGGGTTAATAGTACTCATTCTCGAGACTTTAGTTTGCGCTAAAGCATAATTTTTCTGTCATTAGCAGGTTGACAAGAGTGTTAAGGGCGGCGACATATTGTAGAAGAAAATTGCTAGTGCTGTGCACATAGCATTCTTCACACCGAATGTATCTACGTACTGTAGATGACTGCGTCGATATTTCGTTTTTTGGTAAGTAACAGCTCGATGATTAAATATTTTTATGTTATGCTTTAACATTAGGGTTAAAAATACTCATTCTCGAGACTTTGGTTTGCGCTAAAGTATAATTCTTCTGTCATTAGCAGGTTGACAAGAGTGTTAAGGGCGGCGACATATTGTAGAAGAAAATTGCTAGTGCTGTGCACATAGCATTCATCACACCGAATGTATCTACGTACTGTAGATGACTGCGTCGATATTTCGTTTTTTGGGAAGTAACAGCTCGATGATTAAATATTTTTACGAAATGCTTTAACAATAGAGATAAAAATACTCATTCTGATGACTTTGGTTTGCGCTAAAGTATATTTTTTCTGTTATTAGCAGGTTGACAAGAGTGTTAAGGGCGGCGACATATTGTAGAAGAAAATTGCTAGTGTTGTGCACATAGCATTCTTCACACCGAATGTATCTACGTACTTTAGATGACTGCGTCGATATTTCGTTTTTTGGTAAGCAACAGCTGGATGATTAAATATTTTTATGTTATGCTTTAACATTAGGGTTGAAAATACTCATTCTGGAGACTTTGGTTTGCGCTAAAGTATAATTTTTCTGTCATTAGCAGGTTGACAAGAGTGCTAAGGGCGGCGACATACTGTAGAAGAAAATTGCTAGTGCTGTGCACATAGCATTCTTCACACCGAATGTATCTACGTACTGTAGATGACTGCGTCGATATTTCGTATTTTGGTAAGTAACAGCTCGATGATTAAATATTTTTATGTTATGCTTTAACATTAGGGTTAAAAATACTCATTCTGGAGACTTTGGTTTGCGCTAAAGTGTAATTTTTCTGTCATTAGCAAGTTGACAAGATTGTTAAGGGCGGCGACATATTGTAGAAGAAAATTGCTAGTGCTGTGCACATAGCATTCTTCACACCGAATGTATCTACGTACTGTAGATGACTGCGTCGATATTTCGTTTTTTGGTAAGTAACAGCTCGATGATTAAATATTTTTATGTTATGCTTTAACATTAGGGTTAAAAGTACTCATTCTCGAGACTTTAGTTTGCGCTAAAGCATAATTTTTCTGTCATTAGCAGGTTGACAAGAGTGTTAAGGGCGGCGACATATTGTAGAAGAAAATTGCTAGTGCTGTGCACATAGCATTCTTCACACCGAATGTATCTACGTACTGTAGATGACTGCGTCGATATTTCGTTTTTTGGTAAGTAACAGCTCGATGATTAAATATTTTTATGTTATGCTTTTAACATTAGGGTTAAAAGTACTCATTCTCGAGACTTTAGTTTCCGCTAAAGCATAATTTTTCTGTCATTAGCAGGTTGACAAGAGTGTTAAGGGCGGCGACATATTGTAGAAGAAAATTGCTAGTGCTGTGCACATAGCATTCGTCACACCGAATGTATCTACGTACTGTAGATGACTGCGTCGATATTTCGTTTTTTGGTAAGTAACAGCTCGATGATTAAATATTTTTATGTTATGCTTTAACATTAGGGTTAAAAGTACTCATTCTGGAGACTTTGGTTTGCGCTAAAGTATAATTTTTCTGTCATTAGCAGGTTGACAAGAGTGCTAAGGGCGGCGACATATTGTAGAAGAAAATTGCTAGTGCTGTGCACATAGCATTCTTCACACCGAATGTATCTACGTACTGTAGATGACTGCGTCGATATTTCGTTTTTTGGTAAGTAACAGCTCGATGATTAAATATTTTTATGTTATGCTTCAACATTAGGGTTAAAAGTACTCATTCTCGAGACTTTAGTTTCCGCTAAAGCATAATTTTTCTGTCATTAGCAGGTTGACAAGAGTGTTAAGGGCGGCGACATTATGTAGAAGAAAATTGCTAGTGCTGTGCACATAGCATTCTTCACACCGAATGTATCTACGTACTGTAGATGACTGCGTCGATATTTCGTTTTTTGGTAAGTAACAGCTCGATGATTAAATATTTTTATGTTATGCTTTAACATTAGGGTTTAAAATACTCATTCTCGAGACTTTGGTTTGCGCTAAAGTATAATTTTTCTGTCATTAGCAGGTTGACAAGAGTGTTAAGGGCGGCGACATATTGTAGAAGAAAATTGCTAATGCTGTGCACATAGCATTCATCACACCGAATGTATCTACGTACTGTAGATGACTGCGTCGATATTTCGTTTTTTGGGAAGTAACAGCTAGATGAATAAATATTTTTACGAAATGCTTTAACGATAGAGATAAAAATACTCATTCTGATGACTTTGGTTTGCGCTAAAGTATAATTTTTCTGTTATTAGCAGGTTGACAAGAGTGTTAAGGGCGGCGACATATTGTAGAAGAAAATTGCTAGTGTTGTGCACATAGCATTCTTCACACCGAATGTATCTACGTACTTTAGATGACTGCGTCGATATTTCGTTTTTTGGTAAGCAACAGCTGGATGATTAAATATTTTTATGTTATGCTTTAACATTAGGGTTGAAAATACTCATTCTGGAGACTTTGGTTTGCGCTAAAGTATAATTTTTCTGTCATTAGCAGGTTGAAAAGAGTGCTAAGGGCGGCGACATACTGTAGAAGAAAATTGCTAGTGCTGTGCACATAGCATTTTTCACACCGAATGTATCTACGTACTGTAGATGACTGCGTCGATATTTCGTTTTTTCGTAAGTAACAGCTCGATGATTAAACATTTTTATGTTATGCTTTAACATTAGGGTTAAAAATACTCATTCTGGAGACTTTGGTTTGCGCTAAAGTGTAATTTTTCTGTCATTAGCAGGTTGACAAGAGTGTTAAGGGCGGCGACATATTGTAGAAGAAAATTGCTAGTGCTGTGCACATAGCATTCTTCACACCGAATGTATCTACGTACTGTAGATGACAGCGTCGATATTTCGTTTTTTGGTAAGTAACAGCTCGATGATAAATATTTTTATGTTATGCTTTAACATTAGGGTTAAAAATACTCATTCTGGAGACTTTGGTTTGCGCTAAAGTATAATTTTTCTGTCATTAGCAGGTTGACAAGAGTGTTAAGGGCGGCGACATATTGTAGAAGAAAATTGCTAGTGCTGTGCACATAGCATTCTTCACACCGAATAAATCTACGTACTGTAGATGACTGCGTCGATATTTCGTCTTTTGGTAAGTAACAGCTCGATGATTAAATATTTTTATGTTATGCTTTTACATTACGGTTAAAAATACTCATTCTGGAGACTTTGGTTTGCGCTAAAGTATAATTTTTCTGTCTTTAGCAGGTTGACAAGAGTGTTAAGGGCGGCGACATATTGTAGAAGAAAATTGCTAGTGCTGTGCACATAGCATTCTTCACACCGAATGTATCTACGTACTGTAGATGACTGCGTCGATATTTCGTTTTTTGGTAAGTAACAGCTCGATGATTAAATATTTTTATGTTATGCTTTAACATTAGGGTTAAAAGTACTCATTCTCGAGACTTTAGTTTGCGCTAAAGCATAATTTTTCTGTCATTAGCAGGTTGACAAGAGTGTTAAGGGCGGCGACATATTGTAGAAGAAAATTGCTAGTGCTGTGCACATAGCATTCTTCACACCGAATGTATCTACGTACTGTAGATGACTGCGTCGATATTTCGTTTTTTGGGAAGTAACAGCTCGATAATTAAATATTTTTACGAAATGCTTTAACAATAGAGATAAAAATACTCATTCAGATGACTTTGGTTTGCGCTAAAGTATAATTTTTCTGTCATTAACAGGTTGACAAGAGTGTTAAGGGCGGCGACATATTGTAGAAGAAAATTGCTAGTGCTGTGCACATAGCTTTCTTCAGACCGAATGTTTCTACGTACTGTAGATGACTGCGTCGATATTTCGTTTTTTGGTAAGTAACAGCTCGATGATTAAATATTTTTATGTTATGCTTCAACCTTAGGGTTAAAAATACTCATTCTGGAGACTTTGGTTTGCGCTAAAGTATAATTTTTCTGTCATTAGCAGGTTGACAAGAGTGTTAAGGGCGGCGACATATTGTAGAAGAAAATTGCTAGTGCTGTGCACATAGCATTCTTCACACCGAATGTATCTACGTACTGTAGATGACTGCGTCGATATTTCGTTTTTTGGTAAGTAACAGCTCGATGATTAAATATTTTTTTGTTATGCTTTAACATTAGGGTTAAAAATACTCATTCTGGAGACTTTGGTTTGCGCTAAAGTATAATTTTTCTGTCATTAGCAGGTTGACAAGAGTGTTAAGGGCGGCGACATATTGTAGAAGAAAATTGCTAGTGCTGTGCACATAGCATTCTTCACACCGAATGTATCTACGTACTGTAGATGACTGCGTCGATATTTCGTTTTTTGGGAAGTAACAGCTCGATGATTAAATATTTTTACGTAATGGTTTAACAATAGAGATAGAAATACTCATTCTGGTGACTTTGGTTTGCGCTAATGTATAAATTTTCTTTCATAGGCAGTTTGAGAAGAGGTGTGAGGGGCGGCGACATATTGTAGAAGAAAATTGCTAGTGCTGTGCACATAGCATTCTTCACACCGAATGTATCTACGTACTGTAGATGACTGCGTCGATATTTCGTTTTTTGGGAAGTAACAGCTCGATGATTAAATATTTTTACGAAATGCTTTAACAATAGAGATAAAAATACTCATTCTGATGACTTTGGTTTGCGCTAAAGTATAGTTTTTCTGTCATTAGCAGGTTGACAAGAGTGTTAAGGGCGGCGACATATTGTAGAAGAAAATTGCTAGTGCTGTGCACATAGCATTCATCACACCGAATGCATCTACGTACTGTAGATGACTGCGTCGATATTTCGTTTTTTGGTAAGTAACAGCTCGATGATTAAATATTTTTATGTTATGCTTTAGCATTAGGGTTAAAAATACTCATTCTCGAGACTTTAGTTTGCGCTAAAGTATAATTTTTCTGTCATTAGCAGGTTGACAAGAGTGTTAAGGGCGGCGACATATTGTAGAAGAAAATTGCTAGTGCTGTGCACATAGCATTCTTCACACCGAATGTATCTACGTACTGTAGATGACTGCGTCGATATTTCGTTTTTTGGTAAGTAACAGCTCGATGATTAAATATTTTTATGTTATGCTTTAACATTGGGGTTAAAAATACTCATTCTATAGACTTTGGTTTGCGCTAAAGTATAATTTTTCTGTCATTAGCAGGTTGACAAGAGTGTTAAGGGCGGCGACATATTGTAGAAGAAAATTGCTAGTGCTGTGCACATAGCATTCTTCACACCGAATGTGTCTACGTACTGTAGATGACTGCGTCGATATTTCGTTTTTTGGGAACAAACAGCTCGATGATTAAATATTTTTATGTTATGCTTTAACATTAGGGTTAAAAATACTCATTGTGGAGACTTTGGTTTGCGCTAAAGTATAATTTTTCTGTCATTAGCTGGTTGACAAGAGTGTAAGGGCGGCGACATATTGTAGAAGAAAATTGGTAGTGCTGTGCACATAGCACTCTTCACACCGAATGTATCTACGTACTGTAGATGACTGCGTCGATATTTCGTTTTTTGGTAAGTAACAGCTCGATGATAAATATTTTTATGTTATGCTTTAACATTATGGTTAAAAATACTCATTCTGGAGACTTTGGTTTGCGCTAAAGTATAATTTTTCTGTCATTAGCAGGTTGACAAGAGTGTTAAAGGGCGGCGACATATTGTAGAAAAAAATTGCTAGTGCTGTGCACATAGCATTCTTCACACCGAATGTATCTACGTACTGTAGATGACTGCGTCGATATTTCGTTTTTTGGTAAGTAACAGCTCGATGATTAAATATTTTTATGTTTTGCTTTAACATTAGGGTTAAAAATACTCAGTCTCCAGACTTTGGTTTGCGCTAAAGTATAATTTTTCTGTCATTAGCAGGTTGACAAGAGTGTTAAGGGCGGCGACATATTGTAGAAGAAAATTGCTAGTGCTGTGCACATAGCATTCTTCACACCGAATGTATCTACGTACTGTAGATGACTGCGTCGATATTTCGTTTTTTGGTAAGTAACAGCTCGATGATTAAATATTTTTATGTTTTGCTTTAACATTAGGGTTAAAAATACTCATTCTGGAGACTTTGGTTTGCGCTAAAGTATAATTTTTCTGTCATTAGCAGGTTGACAAGAGTGTTAAGGGCGGCGACATATTGTAGAAGAAAATTGCTAGTGCTGTGCACATAGCATTCTTCACACCGAATGTATCTACGTACTGTAGATGACTGCGTCGATATTTCCTTTTTTGGGAAGTAACAGCTCGATAATTAATTATTTTTACGAAATGCTTTAACAATAGAGATAAAAATACTCATTCTGATGACTTTGGTTTGCGCTAAAGTATAATTTTTCTGTCATTAGCAGGTTGACAAGAGTGTTAAGGGCGGCGACATATTGTAGAAGAAAATTGCTGGTGCTGTGCACATAGCATTCTTCACACCGAATGTATCTACGTACTGTAGATGACTGCGTCGATATTTCGTTTTTTGGTAAGTAACAGCTCGATGATTAAATATTTTTATGTTATGCTTTAGCATTAGGGTTAAAAATACTCATTCTCGAGACTTTAGTTTGCGCTAAAGTATAATTTTTCTGTCATTAGCAGGTTGACAAGAGTGTTAAGGGCGGCGACATATTGTAGAAGAAAATTGCTAGTGCTGTGCACATAGCATTCTTCACACCGAATGTATCTACGTACTGTAGATGACTGCGTCGATATTTCGTTTTTTGGTAAGTAACAGCTCGATGATTAAATATTTTTATGTTATGCTTTAACATTGGGGTTAAAAATACTCATTCTATAGACTTTGGTTTGCGCTAAAGTATAATTTTTCTGTCATTAGCAGGTTGACAAGAGTGTTAAGGGCGGCGACATATTGTAGAAGAAAATTGCTAGTGCTGTGCACATAGCATTCTTCACACCGAATGTATCTACGTACTGTAGATGACTGCGTCGATATTTCGTTTTTTGGGAACAGACAGCTCGATGATTAAATATTTTTATGTTATGCTTTAACATTAGGGTTAAAAATACTCATTGTGGAGACTTTGGTTTGCGCTAAAGTATAATTTTTCTGTCATTAGCTGGTTGACAAGAGTGTTAAGGGCGGCGACATATTGTAGAAGAAAATTGGTAGTGCTGTGCACATAGCACTCTTCACACCGAATGTATCTACGTACTGTAGATGACTGCGTCGATATTTCGTTTTTTGGTAAGTAACAGCTCGATGATAAATATTTTTATGTTATGCTTTAACATTATGGTTAAAAATACTCATTCTGGAGACTTTGGTTTGCGCTAAAGTATAATTTTTCTGTCATTAGCAGGTTGACAAGAGTGTTAAAGGGCGGCGACATATTGTAGAAAAAAATTGCTAGTGCTGTGCACATAGCATTCTTCACACCGAATGTATCTACGTACTGTAGATGACAGCGTCGATATTTCGTTTTTTGGTAAGTAACAGCTCGATGATTAAATATGTTTATGTTTTGCTTTAACAATAGGGTTAAAAATACTCAGTCTCCAGACTTTGGTTTGCGCTAAAGTATAATTTTTCTGTCATTAGCAGGTTGACAAGAGTGTTAAGGGCGGCGACATATTGTAGAAGAAAATTGCTGGTGCTGTGCACATAGCATTCTTCACACCGAATGTATCTACGTACTGTAGATGACTGCGTCGATATTTCGTTTTTTGGTAAGTAACAGCTCGATGATTAAATATTTTTATGTTTTGCTTTAACATTAGGGTTAAAAATACTCATTCTGGAGACTTTGGTTTGCGCTAAAGTATAATTTTTCTGTCATTAGCAGGTTGACAAGAGTGTTAAGGGCGGCGACATTTTGTAGAAGAAAATTGCTAGTGCTGTGCACATAGCATTCTTCACACCGAATGTATCTACGTACTGTAGATGACTGCGTCGATATTTCCTTTTTTGGGAAGTAACAGCTCGATAATCAATTATTTTTATGAAATGCTTTAACAATAGAGATAAAAATACTCATTCTGATGACTTTGGTTTGCGCTAAAGTATAATTTTTCTGTCATTAGCAGGTTGACAAGAGTGTTAAGGGCGGCGACATATTGTAGAAGAAAATTGCTGGTGCTGTGCACATAGCATTCTTCACACCGAATGTATCTACGTACTGTAGATGACTGCGTCGATATTTCGTTTTTTGGTAAGTAACAGCTCGATGATTAAATATTTTTATGTTATGCTTTAACATTAGGGTTAAAAATACTCATTCTGGAGACTTTGGTTTTGCGCTAAAGTATAATTTTTCTGTCATTAGCAGGTTGACAAGAGTGTTAAGGGCGGCGACACATTGTAGTAGAAAATTGCTAGTGCTGTGCACATAGCATTCTTCACACCGAATGTATCTACGTACTGTAGATGACTGCGTCGATATTTCGTTTTTTGGTAAGTAACAGCTCGATGATTAAATATTTTTACGAAGTGCTTTACCAATAGAGATAAAAATACTCATTCTGATGACTTTGGTTTGCGCTAAAGTATAATTTTTCTGTCATTATCAGGTTGACAGGAGTGTTAAGGGCGGCGACATATTGTAGAAGAAAATTGCTAGTGCTGTGCACATAGCATTCTTCACACCGAATGTATCTACGTACTGTAGATGACTGCGTCGATATTTCGTTTTTTGGTAAGTAACAGCTCGATGATTAAATATTTTTACGAAATGCTTTAACAATAGAGATAAAAATACTCATTCTGATGACTTTGGTATGCGCTAAAGTATAATTTTTCTGTCATTAGCAGGTTGACAAAAGTGTTAAGGGCGGCGACATATTGTAGAAGAAAATTGCTAGTGCTGTGCACATAGCATTCTTCACACCGAATGTATCTACGTACTGTAGATGACGGCGTCGTTATTTCGTTTTTTGGTAAGTAACAGCTCAATGATTAAATATTTTTATGTTATGCTTTAACATTGGGGTTAAAAATACTCATTCTGGAGACTTTGCTTTGCGCTACAGTATAATTTTTCTGTCATTAGCAGGTTGACAAGAGTGTTAAGGGCGGCGACATATTGCAGAAGAAAATTGCTGGTGCTGTGCCCATAGCATTCTTCACACCGAATGTATCTACGTACTGTAGATGACTGCGTCGATATTTCGTTTTTTGGTAAGTAAGAGCTCGATGATTAAATATTTTTACGAAATGCTTTAACAATAGAGATAAAAATACTCATTCTGATGACTTTGGTTTGCGCTAAAGTATAATTTTTCTGTCATTAGCTGGTTGACAAAAGTGTTAAGGGCGGCGACATATTGTAGAAGAAAATTGCTAGTGCTGTGCACATAGCATTCTTCACACCGAATGTATCTACGTACTGTAGATGACTGCGTCGATATTTCGTTTTTTGGGAAGTAACAGCTCGATGATTAAATATTTTTACGAAATGCTTTAACAATAGAGATTAAAATACTCATTCTGATGACTTTGGTATGCGCTAAAAAATAATTTTTCTTTCATTAGCAGGTTGACAGGAGTGTTAAGGGCGGCGACATATTGTAGAAGAAAATTGCTAGTGCTGTGCACATAGCATTCTTCACACCGAATGTATCTACGTACTGTAGATGACTGCGTCGATATTTCGTTTTTTGGTAAGTAACAGCTCGATGATTAAATATTTTTACGAAATGCTTTAGCAATAGAGATAAAAATACTCATTCTGATGACTTTGTTATGCGCTAAAGTATAATTTTTCTGTCATTAGCAGGTTGACAAAAGTGTTAAGGGCGGCGACATATTGTAGAAGAAAATTGCTAGTGCTGTGCACATAGCATTCTTCACACCGAATGTATCTACGTACTGTAGATGACTGCGTCGTTATTTCGTTTTTTGGTAAGTAACAGCTCAATGATTAAATATTTTTGTGTTATGCTTTAACATTGGGGTTAAAAATACTCATTCTGGAGACTTTGCTTTGCGCTACAGTATAATTTTTCTGTCATTAGCAGGTTGACAAGAGTGTTAAGGGCGGCGACATATTGTAGAAGAAAATTGCTAGTGCTGTGCCCATAGCATTCTTCACACCGAATGTATCAACGTACTGTAGATGACTGCGTCGATATTTCGTTTTTTGGTAAGTAAGAGCTCGATGATTAAATATTTTTACGAAATGCTTTAACAATAGACATAAAAATACTCATTCAGATGACTTTGGTTTGCGCTAAAGTATAATTTTTCTGTCATTAGCAGGTTGACAAAAGTGTTAAGGGCGGCGACATATTGTAGAAGAAAATTGCTAGTGCTGTGCACATAGCATTCTTCACACCGAATAAATCTACGTACTGTAGATGACTGCGTCGATATTTCGTTTTTTGGTAAGTAACAGCTCGATGATTAAATATTTTTACGAAATGCTTTAACAATAGAGATAAAAATACTCATTCTGATGACTTTGGTTTGCGCTAAAGTATAATTTTTCTGTCATTAGCTGGTTGACAAAAGTGTTAAGGGCGGCGACATATTGTAGAAGAAAATAGCTAGTGCTGTGCACATAGCATTCTTCACACCGAATGTATCTACGTACTGTAGATGAATGCGTCGATATTTCGTTTTTTGGGAAGTAACAGCTCGATGATTAAATATTTTTACGAAATGCTTTAACAATAGAGATAAAAATACTCATTCTGATGACTTTGGTTTGCGCTAAAGTATAATTTTTCTGTCATTAGCTGGTTGACAAAAGTGTTAAGGGCGGCGACATATTGTAGAAGAAAATTGCTAGTGCTGTGCACATAGCATTCTTCACACCGAATGTATCTACGTACTGTAGATGACTGCGTCGATATTTCGTTTTTTGGGAAGTAACAGCTCGATGATTAAATATTTTTACGAAATGCTTTAACAATAGAGATTAAAATACTCATTCTGATGACTTTGGTATGCGCTAAAGTATAATTTTTCTGTCATTAGCAGGTTGACAGGAGTGTTAAGGATGGCGACATATTGTAGAAGAAAATTGCTAGTGCTGTGCACATAGCATTCTTCACACCGAATGTATCTACGTACTGTAGATGACTGCGTCGATATTTCGTTTTTTGGTAAGTAACAGCTCGATGATTAAATATTTTTACGAAATGCTTTAACAATAGAGATGAAAATACTCATTCTGATGACTTTGGTATGCGCTAAAGTATAATTTTTCTGTCATTAGCAGGTTGACAAAAGTGTTAAGGGCGGCGACATATTGTAGAAGAAAATTGCTAGTGCTGTGCACATAGCATTCTTCACACCGAATGTATCTACGTACTGTAGATGACTGCGTCGATATTTCGTTTTTTGGTAAGTAACAGCTCGATGATTAAATATTTTTGCGAAATGCTTTAACAATAGAGAACAAAATACTCATTCTGATGACTTTAGTTTGCGCTAAAGTATAATTTTTCTGTCATTAGCAGGTTGACAAGGGTGTTAAGGGCGGCGACATATTGTAGAAGAAAATTGCTAGTGCTGTGCACATAGCATTCTTCACACCGAATGTATCTACGTACTGTAGATGACTGCGTCGATATTTCGTTTTTTGGTAAGTAACAGCTCGATGATTAAATATTTTTATGTTTTGCTTTAACATTAGGGTTAAAAATACTCATTCTGGAGACTTTGGTTTGCGCTAAAGTATAATTTTTCTGTCATTAGCAGGTCGACAAGAGTGTTAAGGGCGGCGACATATTGTAGAAGAAAATTGCTAGTGCTGTGCACATAGCATTCTTCACACCGAATGTATCTACGTACTGTAGATGACTGCGTCGATATTTCGTTTTTTGGTAAGTAACAGCTCGATGATTAAATATTTTTATGTTATGCTTTAACATTAGGGTTAAAAATACTCATTCTCGAGACTTTGGTTTGCGCTAAAGTATAATTTTTCTGTCATTAGCAGGTTGACAAGAGTGTTAAGGGCGGCGACATATTGTAGAAGAAAATTGCTAGTGCTGTGCACATAGCAATCTTCACACCGAATGTATCTACGTACTGTAGATGACTGTGTCGATATTTCCTTTTTTGGGAAGTAACAGCTCGATAATTAAATATTTTTACGAAATGCTTTAACAATAGAGATAAAAATACTCATTCTGATGACTTTGGGTTGCGGTAAAGTATAATTTTTCTGTCATTAGCAGGTTGACAAGAGTGTTAAGGGCGGCGACATATTGTAGAAGAAAATTGCTGGTGCTGTGCACATAGCATTCTTCACACCGAATGTATCTACGTACTGTAGATGACTGCGTCGATATTTCGTTTTTTGGTAAGTAACAGCTCGATGATTAAATATTTTTATGTTTTGCTTTAACATTAGGGTTAAAAATACTCATTCTGGAGACTTTGGTTTGCGCTAGAGTATAATTTTTCTGTCATTAGCAGGTTGACAAGAGTGTTAAGGGCGGCGACATATTGTAGAAGAAAATTGCTAGTGCTGTGCACATAGCATTCTTCACACCGAATGTATCTACGTACTGTAGATAACTGCGTCGATATTTCGTTCTTTGGTAAGTAACAGCTCGATGATTAAATATTTTTATGTTTTGCTTTAACATTAGGGTTAAAAATACTCATTCTGGAGACTTTGGTTTGCGCTAAAGTATAATTTTTCTGTCATTAGCAGGTTGACAAGAGTGTTAAGGGCGGCGACATATTGTAGAAGAAAATTGCTAGTGCTGTGCACATAGCATTCTTCACACCGAATGTATCTACGTACTGTAGATGACAGCGTCGATATTTCGTTTTTTGGTAAGTAACAGCTCGATGATTAAATATTTTTATGTTTTGCTTTAACATTAGGGTTAAAAATACTCATTCTGGAGACTTTGGTTTGCGCTAAAGTATAATTTTTCTGTCATTAGCAGGTTGACAAGAGTGTTAAGGGCGGCGACATATTGTAGAAGAAAATTGCTAGTGCTGTGCACATAGCATTCTTCACACCGAATGTATCTACGTACTGTAGATGACTGCGTCGATACTTCGTTTTTTGGTAAGTAACAGCTCGATGATTTAATATTTTAATGTTTTGCTTTAACATTAGGGTTAAAAATACTCATTCTGGAGACTTTGGTTTGCGCTAAAGTTTAATTTTTCTGTCATTAGCAGGTAGACAAGAGTGTTAAGGGCGGCGACATATTGTAGAAAAAAATTGCTAGTGCTGTGCACATAGCATTCTTCACACCGAATGTATCTACGCACTGTAGATGACTTCGTCGATATTTCGTTTTTTGGTAAGTAACAGCTCGATGATTAAATATTTTTATGTTTTGCTTTAACATTAGGGTTAAAAATACTCATTCTGGAGACTTTGGTTTGCGCTAAAGTATAATTTTTCTGTCATTAGTAGGTTGACAAGAGTGTTAAGGGCGGCGACATATTGTAGAAGAAAATTGCTAGTGCTGTGCACATAGCATTCTTCACACCGAATGTATCTACGTACTGTAGATGACTGCGTCGATATTTCGTTTTTTGGTAAGTAACAGCTCGATGATTAAATATTTTTATGTTTTGCTTTAACATTAGTGTTAAAAATACTCATTCTGGAGACTTTGGTTTGCACTAAAGTATAATTTTTCTGTCATTAGCAGGTTGACAAGAGTGTTAAGGGCGGCGACATATTGTAGAAGAAAATTGCTAGTGCTGTGCACATAGCATTCTTCACACCGAATGTATCTACGTACTGTAGATAACTGCGTCGATATTTCGTTCTTTGGTAAGTAACAGCTCGATGATTAAATATTTTTATGTTTTGCTTTAACATTAGGGTTAAAAATACTCATTCTGGAGACTTTGGTTTGCGCTAAAGTATAATTTTTCTGTCATTAGCAGGTTGACAAGTGTGTTAAGGGCGGCGACATATTGTAGAAGAAAATTGCTAGTGCTGTGCACATAGCATTCTTCACACCGAATGTATCTACGTACTGTAGATGACTGCGTCGATATTTCGTTTTTTGGTAAGTAACAGCTCGATGATTAAATATTTTTATGTTTTGCTTTAACATTAGGGTTAAAAATACTCAGTCTCCAGACTTTGGTTTGCGCTAAAGTATAATTTTTCTGTCATTAGCAGGTTGACAAGAGTGTTAAGGGCGGCGACATATTGTAGAAGAAAATTGCTGGTGCTGTGCACATAGCATTCTTCACACCGAATGTATCTACGTACTGTAGATGACTGCGTCGATATTTCGTTTTTTGGTAAGTAACAGCTCGATCATTAAATATTTTTATGTTTTGCTTTAACATTAGGGTTAAAAATACTCATTCTGGAGACTTTGGTTTGCGCTAAAGTATAATTTTTCTGTCATTAGCAGGTTGACAAGAGTGTTAAGGGCGGCGACATATTGTAGAAGAAAATTGCTAGTGCTGTGCACATAGCATTCTTCACACCGAATGTATCTACGTACTGTAGATAACTGCGTCGATATTTCGTTCTTTGGTAAGTAACGGCTCGATGATTAAATATTTTTATGTTTTGCTTTAACATTAGGGTTAAAAATACTCATTCTGGAGACTTTGGTTTGCGCTAAAGTATAATTTTTCTGTCATTAGCAGTTTGACAAGAGTGTTAAGGGCGGCGACATATTGTAGAAGAAAATTGCTAGTGCTGTGCACATAGCATTCTTCACACCGAATGTATCTACGTACTGTAGATGACTGCGTCGATATTTCGTTTTTTGGTAAGTAACAGCTCGATGATTAAATATTTTTATGTTTTGCTTTAACATTAGGGTTAAAAATACTCATTCTGGAGACTTTGGTTTGCGCTAAAGTATAATTTTTCTGTCATTAGCAGGTTGACAAGAGTGTTAAGGGCGGCGACATATTGTAGAAGAAAATTGCTAGTGCTGTGCACATAGCATTCTTCACACCGAATGTAGCTACGTACTGTAGATGACTGCGTCGATATTTCGTTTTTTGGTAAGTAACAGCTCGATGATTAAATATTTTTATGTTTTGCTTTAACATTAGGGTTAAAAATACTCGTTCTGGAGACTTTGGTTTGCGCTAAAGTATAATTTTTCTGTCATTAGCAGGTTGACAAGAGTGTTAAGGGCGGCGACATATTGTAGAAGAAAATTGCTAGTGCTGTGCACATAGCATTCTTCACACCGAATGTATCTACGTACTGTAGATGACTGCGTCGATATTTCGTTTTTTGGTAAGTAACAGCTCGATGATTAAATATTTTTATGTTTTGCTTTAACATTAGGGTTAAAAATACTCATTCTGGAGACTTTGGTTTGCGCTAAAGTATAATTTTTCTGTCATTAGCAGGTTGACAAGAGTGTTAAGGGCGGCGACATATTGTAGAAGAAAATTGCTAGTGCTGTGCACATAGCATTCTTCACACCGAATGTATCTACGTACTGTAGATGACTGCGTCGATATTTCGTTTTTTGGTAAGTAACAGCTCGATGATTAAATATTTTTATGTTTTGCTTTAACATTAGGGTTAAAAATACTCATTCTCGAGACTTTGGTTTGCGCTAAAGTATAATTTTTCTGTCATTAGCAGGTTGACAAGAGTGTTAAGGGCGGCGACATATTGTAGAAGAAAATTGCTAGTGCTGTGCACATAGCATTCTTCACACCGAATGTATCTACGTACTGTAGATGACTGCGTCGATATTTCGTTTTTTGGTAAGTAACAGCTCGATGATTAAATATTTTTATGTTATGCTTTAACATTAGGGTTAAAAATACTCATTCTGGAGACTTTGGTTTGCGCTAAAGTATAATTTTTCTGTCATTAGCAGGTTGACAAGAGTGTTAAGGGCGGCGACATATTGTAGAAGAAAATTGCTAGTGCTGTGCACATAGCATTCTTCACACCGAATGTATCTACGTACTGTAGATGACTGCGTCGATATTTCCTTTTTTGGGAAGTAACAGCTCGATAATTAAATATTTTTACGAAATGCTTTAACAATAGAGATAAAAATACTCATTCTGGGGACTTTGGTTTGCGCTAAAGTATAATTTTTCTGTCATTAGCAGGTTGACAAGAGTGTTAAGGGCGGCGACATATTGTAGAAGAAAATTGCTGGTGCTGTGCACATAGCATTCTTCACACCGAATGTATCTACGTACTGTAGATGACTGCGTCGATATTTCGTTTTTTGGTAAGTAACAGCTCGATGATTAAATATTTTTACGAAATGCTTTAACAATAGAGATAAAAATACTCATTCTGATGACTTTGGTTTGCGCTAAAGTATAATTTTTCTGTCATTAGCAGGTTGACAGGAGTGTTAAGGGCGGCGACATGTTGTAGAAGAAAATTGCTAGTGCTGTGCACATAGCATTCTTCACACCGAATGTATCTACGTACTGTAGATGACTGCGTCGATATTTCGTTTTTTGGTAAGTAACAGCTCAATGATTAAATATTTTTATGTTATGCTTTAACATTGGGGTTAAAAATACTCATTCTGGAGACTTTGGTTTGCGCTAAAGTATACTTTTTCTGTCATTAGCAGGTTGACAAGAGTGTTAAGGGCGGCGACATATTGTAGAAGAAAATTGCTAGTGCTGTGCACATAGCATTCTTCACACCGAATGTATCTACGTACTGTAGATGACTGCGTCGATATTTCGTTTTTTGGAAGTAACAGCTCGATGATTAAATATTTTTACGAAATGCTTTAACAATAGAGATAAAAATACTCATTCTGATGAATTTGGTTTGCGCTAAAGTATAATTTTTCTGTCATTAGCAGGTTGACAAGAGTGTTAAAGGCGGCGACATGTTGTAGAAGAAAATTGCTAGTGCTGTGCACATAGCATTCTTCACACCGAATGTATCTACGTACTGTAGATGACTGCGTCGATATTTCGTTTTTTGGTAAGTAAGAGCTCGATGATTAAATATTTTTATGTTATGCTTTAACAGTAGGGTTAAAAATACTCATTCTGGTGACTTTGGTTTGTGCTAAAGTATAATTTTTCAGTCATTAGCAGGTTGACAAGAGTGTTAAGGGCGGCGACATATTGTAGAAGAAAATTGCTAGTGCTGTGCACATAGCATTCTTCACACCGAATGTATCTACGTACTGTAGATGACTGCGTCGATATTTCGTTTTTTGGTAAGTAACAGCCCGATGATTAAATATTTTTATGTTATGCTTTAACATTAGGGTTAAAAATGCTCATTCTGGAGACTTTGGTTTGCGCTAAAGTATAATTTTTCTGTCATTAGCTGGTTGACAAGAGTGTTAAGGGCGGCGACATATTGTAGAAGAAAATTGCTAGTGCTGTGCACATAGCATTCTTCACACCGAATGTATCTACGTACTGTAGATGACTACGTCGATATTTCGTTTTTTGGTAAGTAACAGCTCGATGATTAAATATTTTTATGTTATGCTTTAACATTAGGGTTAAAAATACTCATTCTGGAGACTTTGGTTTGCGCTAAAGTATAATTTTTCTGTCATTAGTATGTGACAAGAGTGTTAAGGGTGGCGACATATTGTAGAAGAAAATTGCTAGTGCTGTGCGCATAGCATTCTTCACACCGAATGTATCTACGTACTGTAGATGACTGCGTCGATATTTCGGTTTTTAGTAAGTAACAGGTCGATGATAAATATTTTTATGTTATGCTTTAACATTAGGGTTAAAAATACTCATTCTGGAGACTTTGGTTTGCGCTAAAGTATAATTTTTCTGTCATTAGCAGGTTGACAAGAGTGTTAAGGGCGGCGACATATTGTAGAAGAAAATTGCTAGTGCTGTGCACATAGCATTCTTCACACCGAAAGTATCTACGTACTGTAGATGACTGCGTCGATATTTCGTTTTTTGGTAAGTAACAGCTCGATGATTAAATATTTTTATGTTATGCTTTAACATTAGGGTTAAAAATACTCATTCTGGAGACTTTGGTTTGCGCTAAAGTATAATTTTTCTGTCATTAGCAGGTTGACAAGAGTGTTAAGGGCGGCGACATATTGTAGAAGAAAATTGCTAGTGCTGTGCACATAGCATTCTTCACACCGAATGTATCTACGTACTGTAGATGACTGCGTCGATATTTCGTTTTTTGGTAAGTAACAGCTCGATGATTAAATATTTTTATGTTTTGCTTTAACATTAGGGTTAAAAATACTCATTCTGGAGACTTTGGTTTGCGCTAAAGTATAATTTTTCTGTCATTAGCAGGTTGACAAGAGTGTTAAGGGCGGCGACATATTGTAGAAGAAAATTGCTAGTGCTGTGCACATAGCATTCTTCACACCGAATGTATCTACGTACTGTAGATGACTGCGTCGATATTTCCTTTTTTGGGAAGTAACAGCTCGATAATTAAATATTTTTACGAAATGCTTTAACAATAGAGATAAAAATACTCATTCTGATGACTTTGGTTTGCGCTAAAGTATAAATTTTCTGTCATTAGCAGGTTGACAAGAGTGTTAAGGGCGGCGACATATTGTAGAAGAAAATTGCTAGTGCTGTGCACATAGCATTCTTCACACCGAATGTATCTACGTACTGTAGATGACTGCGTCGATATTTCGTTCTTTGGTAAGTAACAGCTCGATGATTAAATATTTTTATGTTATGCTTTAACATTAGGGTTAAAAATACTCATTCTGGAGACTTTGGTTTGCGCTAAAGTATAATTTTTCTGTCATTAGCAGGTTGACAAGAGTGTTAAGGGCGGCGACATATTGTAGAAGAAAATTGCTAGTGCTGTGCACATAGCATTCTCCACACCGAATGTATCTACGTACTGTAGATGACTGCGTCGATATTTCGTTTTTTGGGAAGTAACAGCTCGATGATTAAATATTTTTACGAAATGCTTTAACAATAGAGATAAAAATACTCATTCTGATGACTTTGGTTTGCGCTAAAGTATAATTTTTCAGTCATTAGCAGGTTGACAAGAGTGTTAAGGGCGGCGACATATTGTAGAAGAAAATTGCTAGTGCTGTGCACATAGCATTCTTCACACCGAATGTATCTACGTACTGTAGATGACTGCGTCGATATTTCCTTTTTTGGGAAGTAACAGCTCGATAATTAAATATTTTTACGAAATGCTTTAACAATAGAGATAAAAATACTCATTCTGATGACTTTGGTTTGCGCTAAAGTATAATTTTTCTGTCATTAGCAGGTTGACAAGAGTGTTAAGGGCGGCGACATATTGTAGAAGAAAATTGCTAGTGCTGTGCACATAGCATTCTTCACACCGAATGTATCTACGTACTGTAGATGACTGCGTCGATATTTCGTTTTTTGGTAAGTAACAGCTCGATGATTAAATATTTTTATGTTATGCTTTAACATTAGGGTTAAAAATACTCATTCTGGAGACTTTGGTTTGCGCTAAAGTATAATTTTTCTGTCATTAGCAGGTTGACAAGAGTGTTAAGGGCGGCGACATATTGTAGAAGAAAATTGCTAGTGCTGTGCACATAGCATTCTTCACACCGAATGTATCTACGTACTGTAGATGACTGCGTCGATATTTCGTTCTTTGGTAAGTAACAGCTCGATGATTAAATATTTTTATGTTATGCTTTAACATTAGGGTTAAAAATACTCATTCTGGAGAATTTGGTTTGCGCTAAAGTATAATTTTTCTGTCATTAGCAGGTTGACAAGAGTGTTAAGGGCGGCGACATATTGTAGAAGAAAATTGCTAGTGCTGTGCACATAGCATTCTTCACACCGAATATATCTACGTACTGTAGGTGACTGCGTCGATATTTCGTTTTTTGGTAAGTAACAGCTCGATGATTAAATATTTTTATGTTATGCTTTAACATTAGGGTTAAAAATACTCATTCTGGAGACTTTGGTTTGCGCTAAAGAATAATTTTTCTGTCATTAGCAGGTTGACAAGAGTGTTAAGGGTGGCGACATATTGTAGAAGAAAATTGCTAGTGCTGTGCACATAGCATTCTTCACTCCGAATGTATCTACGTACTGTAGATAACTGCGTCGATATTTCGTTTTTTGGTAAGTAACAGCTCGATGATTAAATATTTTTATGTTATGCTTTAACATTAGGGTTAATAATACTCATTCTGAAGACTTTGGATTGCGCTAAAGTATAATTTTTCTGTCATTAGCAGGTTGACAAGAGTGTTAAGGGCGGCGACATATTGTAGAAGAAAATTGCTAGTGCTGTGCACATAGCATTCTTCACACCGAATGTATCTACGTACTGTAGATGACTGCGTCGATATTTCCTTTTTTGGGAAGTAACAGCTCAATAATTAAATATTTTTACGAAATGCTTTAACAATAGAGATAAAAATACTCATTCTGATGACTTTGGTTTGCGCTAAAGTATAATTTTTCTGTCATTAGCAGGTTGACAAGAGTGTTAAGGGCGGCGACATATTGTAGAAGAAAATTGCTAGTGCTGTGCACATAGCATTCTTCACACCGAATGTATCTACGTACTGTAGATGACTGCGTCGATATTTCGTTTTTTGGTAAGTAACAGCTCGATGATTAAATATTTTTATGTTATGCTTTAACATTAGGGTTAAAAATACTCATTCTGGAGACTTTGGTTTGCGCTAAAGTATAATTTTTCTGTCATTAGCAGGTTGACAAGAGTGTTAAGGGCGGCGACATATTGTAGAAGAAAATTGCTAGTGCTGTGCACATAGCATTCTTCACACCGAATGTATCTACGTACTGTAGATGACTGCGTCGATATTTCGTTTTTTGGGAAGTAACAGCTCGATGATTAAATATTTTTACGAAATGCTTTAACAATAGAGATAAAAATACTCATTCTGATGACTTTGGTTTGCGCTAAAGTATAATTTTTCTGTCATTAGCAGGTTGACAAGAGTGTTAAGGGCGGCGACATATTGTAGAAGAAAATTGCTAGTGCTGTGCACATAGCATTCTTCACACCGAATATATCTACGTACTGTAGGTGACTGCGTCGATATTTCGTTTTTTGGTAAGTAACAGCTCGATGATTAAATATTTTTATGTTATGCTTTAACATTAGGGTTAAAAATACTCATTCTGGAGACTTTGGTTTGCGCTAAAGAATAATTTTTCTGTCATTAGCAGGTTGACAAGAGTGTTAAGGGTGGCGACATATTGTAGAAGAAAATTGCTAGTGCTGTGCACATAGCATTCTTCACTCCGAATGTATCTACGTACTGTAGATAACTGCGTCGATATTTCGTTTTTTGGTAAGTAACAGCTCGATGATTAAATATTTTTATGTTATGCTTTAACATTAGGGTTAATAATACTCATTCTGAAGACTTTGGATTGCGCTAAAGTATAATTTTTCTGTCATTAGCAGGTTGACAAGAGTGTTAAGGGCGGCGACATATTGTAGAAGAAAATTGCTAGTGCTGTGCACATAGCATTCTTCACACCGAATGTATCTACGTACTGTAGATGACTGCGTCGATATTTCCTTTTTTGGGAAGTAACAGCTCAATAATTAAATATTTTTACGAAATGCTTTAACAATAGAGATAAAAATACTCATTCTGATGACTTTGGTTTGCGCTAAAGTATAATTTTTCTGTCATTAGCAGGTTGACAAGAGTGTTAAGGGCGGCGACATATTGTAGAAGAAAATTGCTAGTGCTGTGCACATAGCATTCTTCACACCGAATGTATCTACGTACTGTAGATGACTGCGTCGATATTTCGTTTTTTGGTAAGTAACAGCTCGATGATTAAATATTTTTATGTTATGCTTTAACATTAGGGTTAAAAATACTCATTCTGGAGACTTTGGTTTGCGCTAAAGTATAATTTTTCTGTCATTAGCAGGTTGACAAGAGTGTTAAGGGCGGCGACATATTGTAGAAGAAAATTGCTAGTGCTGTGCACATAGCATTCTTCACACCGAATGTATCTACGTACTGTAGATGACTGCGTCGATATTTCGTTTTTTGGGAAGTAACAGCTCGATGATTAAATATTTTTACGAAATGCTTTAACAATAGAGATAAAAATACTCATTCTGATGACTTTGGTTTGCGCTAAAGTATAATTTTTCTGTCATTAGCAGGTTGACAAGAGTGTTAAGGGCGGCGACATATTGTAGAAGAAAATTGCTAGTGCTGTGCACATAGCATTCTTCACACCGAATGTATCTACGTACTGTAGATGACTGCGTCGATATTTCCTTTTTTGGGAAGTAACAGCTCGATAATTAAATATTTTTACGAACTGCTTTAACAATAGAGATAAAATTACTCATTCTGATGACTTTGGTTTGCGCTAAAGTATAATTTTTCTGTCATTAGCAGGTTGACAAGAGTGTTAAGGGCGGCGACATATTGTAGAAGAAAATTGCTAGTGCTGTGCACATAGCATTCTTCACACCGAATGTATCAACGTACTGTAGATGACTGCGTCGATATTTCGTTTTTTGGTAAGTAACAGCTCGATGATTAAATATTTTTACGAAATGCTTAAACAATAGAGATAAAAATACTCATTCTGATGACTTTGGTTTGCGCTAAAGTATAATTTTTCTGTCATTAGCAGGTTGACAAGAGTGTTAAGGGCGGCGACATATTGTAGAAGAAAATTGCTAGTGCTGTGCACATAGCATTCTTCACACCGAATGTATCTACGTACTGTAGATGACTGCGTCGATATTTCGTTTTTTGGTAAGTAACAGCTCGATGATTAAATATTTTTATGTTATGCTTTAACATTAGGGTTAAAAATACTCATTCTGGAGACTTTGGTTTGCGCTAAAGTATAATTTTTCTGTCATTAGCAGGTTGACAAGAGTGTTAAGGGCGGCGACATATTGTAGAAGAAAATTGCTAGTGCTGTGCACACAGCATTCCTCACACCGAATGTATCTACGTACTGTAGATGACTGCGTCGATATTTCCTTTTTTGGGAAGTAACAGCTCGATAATTAAATATTTTTACGAAATGCTTTAACAATAGAGATAAAAATACTCATTCTGATGACTCTGGTTTGCGCTAAAGTATAATTTTTCTGTCATTAGCAGGTTGACAAGAGTGTTAAGGGCGGCGACATATTGTAGAAGAAAATTGCTAGTGCTGTGCACATAGCATTCTTCACACCGAATGTATCTACGTACTGTAGATGACTGCGTCGATATTTCGTTTTTTGGTAAGTAACAGATCGATGATTAAATATTTTTATGTTATGCTTTAACATTAGGGTTAAAAATACTCATTCTGGAGACTTTGGTTTGCGCTAAAGTATAATTTTTCTGTCATTAGCAGGTTGACAAGAGTGTTAAGGGCGGCGACATATTGTAGAAGAAAATTGCTAGTGCTGTGCACATAGCATTCTTCACACCGAATGTATCTACGTACTGTAGATGACTGCGTCGATATTTCGTTTTTTGGGAAGTAACAGCTCGATGATTAAATATTTTTATGTTATGCTTTTAACATTAGGGTTAAAAATACTCATTCTGGAGACTTTGGTTTGCGCTAAAGTATAATTTTTCTGTCATTAGCAGGTTGACAAGAGTGTTAAGGGCGGCGAGATATTGTAGAAGAAAATTGCTAGTGCTGTGCACATAGCATTCTTCACACCGAATGTATCTACGTTCTGTAGATGACTGCGTCGATATTTCGTTTTTTGGTAAGTAACAGCTCGATGATTTAATATTCTTATGTTATGCTTTAACATTAGGGTTAAAAATACTCATTCTGGAGACTTTGGTTTGCGTTAAAGTATAATTTTTCTGTCATTAGCAGGTTGACAAGAGTGTTAAGGGCAGCGACATATTGTAGAAGAAAATTGCTAGTGCTGTGCACATAACATTCTTCACGCCGAATGTATCTACGTACTGTAGATGACTGCGTCGATATTTCGTTTTTTGGGAAGTAACAGCTCGATGATTAAATATTTTTACGAAATGCTTTAACAATAGAGTTAAAATACTCATTCTGATGACTTTGGTTTGCGCTAAAGTATTATTTTTCTGTCATTAGCAGGTTGACAAGAGTGTTAAGGGCGGCGACATATTGTAGAAGAAAATTGCTAGTGCTGTGCACATAGCATTCTTCACACCGAATGTATCTACGTACTGTAGATGACTGCGTCGATATTTCGTTTTTTGGTAAGTAACAGCTCGATGATTAAATATTTTTACGAAATGCTTTAACAATAGAGATAAAAATACTCATTCTGATGACTTTGGTTTGCGCTAAAGTATAATTTTTCTGTCATTAGCAGGTTGACAAGAGTGTTAAGGGCGGCGACATATTGTAGAAGAAAATTGCTAGTGCTGTGCACATAGCATTCTTCACACCGAATGTATCTACGTACTGTAGATGACTGCGTCGATATTTCGTTTTTTGGGAAGTAACAGCACGATGATTAAATATTTTTATGTTATGCTTTTAACATTAGGGTTAAAAATACTCATTCTGGAGACTTTGGTTTGCGCTAAAGTATAATTTTTCTGTCATTAGCAGGTTGACAAGAGTGTTAAGGGCGGCGACATATTGTAGAAGAAAATTGCTAGTGCTGTGCACATAGCATTCTTCACACCGAATGTATCTACGTACTGTAGATGACTGCGTCGATATTTCGTTTTTTGGTAAGTAACAGCTCGATGATTTAATATTTTTATGTTATGCTTTAACATTAGGGTTAAAAATACTCATTCTGGAGACTTTGGTTTGCGCTAAAGTATAATTTTTCTGTCATTAGCAGGTTGACAAGAGTGTTAAGGGCGGCGACATATTGTAGAAGAAAATTGCTAGTGCTGTGCACATAGCATTCTTCACACCGAATGTATCTACGTACTGTAGATGACTGCGTCGATATTTCGTTTTTTGGGAAGTAACAGCACGATGATTAAATATTTTTATGTTATGCTTTTAACATTAGGGTTAAAAATACTCATTCTGGAGACTTTGGTTTGCGCTAAAGTATAATTTTTCTGTCATTAGCAGGTTGACAAGAGTGTTAAGGGCGGCGACATATTGTAGAAGAAAATTGCTAGTGCTGTGCACATAGCATTCTTCACACCGAATGTATCTACGTACTGTAGATGACTGCGTCGATATTTCGTTTTTTGGTAAGTAACAGCTCGATGATTTAATATTTTTATGTTATGCTTTAACATTAGGGTTAAAAATACTCATTCTGGAGACTTTGGTTTGCGCTAAAGTATAATTTTTCTGTCATTAGCAGGTTGACAAGAGTGTTAAGGGCGGCGACATATTGTAGAAGAAAATTGCTAGTGCTGTGCACATAACATTCTTCACGCCGAATGTATCTACGTACTGTAGATGACTGCGTCGATATTTCGTTTTTTGGTAAGTAACAGCTCGATGATTAAATATTTTTACGAAATGCTTTAACAATAGAGTTAAAATACTCATTCTGATGACTTTGGTTTGCGCTAAAGTGTTATTTTTCTGTCATTAGCAGGTTGACAAGAGTGTTAAGGGCGGCGACATATTGTAGAAGAAAATTGCTAGTGCTGTGCACATAGCATTCTTCACACCGAATGTATCTACGTACTGTAGATGACTGCGTCGATATTTCGTTTTTTGGTAAGTAACAGCTCGATGATTAAATTTTTTTACGAAATGCTTTAACAATAGAGATAAAAATACTCATTCTGATGAATTTGGTTTGCGCTAAAGTATAATTTTTCTGTCATTAGCAGGTTGACAAGAGTGTTAAGGGCGGCGACATATTGTAGAAGAAAATTGCTAGTGCTGTGCACATAGCATTCTTCACACCGAATGTATCTACGTACTGTAGATAACTGCGTCGATATTTCGTTTTTTGGGAAGTAACAGCTCGATGATTAAATATTTTTACGAAATCCTTTAACAATAGAGATAAAAATACTCATTCTGATGACTTTGGTTTGCGCTAAAGTATAATTTTTCTGTCATTAGCAGGTTGACAAGAGTGTTAAGGGCGGCGACATATTGTAGAAGAAAATTGCTAGTGCTGTGCACATAGCATTCTTCACACCGAATGTATCTACGTACTGTAGATGACTGCGTCAATGTTTCGTTTTTTGGGAAGTAACAGCTCGATGATTAAATATTTTTACGAAATCCTTTAACAATAGAGATAAAAATACTTATTCTGATGACTTTGGTTTGCGCTAAAGTATAATTTTTCTGTCATTAGCAGGTTGACAAGAGTGTTAAGGGCGGCGACATATTGCAGAAGAAAATTGCTAGTGCTGGGCACATAGCATTCTTCACACCGAATGTATCTACGTACTGTAGATGACTGCGTCGATATTTCGTTTTTTGGTAAGTAACGGCTCGATGATTAAATATTTTTATGTTATGCTTTAACATTAGGGTTAAAAATACTCATTCTGGAGACTTTGGTTTGCGCTAAAGTATAATTTTTCTGTCGTTAGCAGGTTGACAAGAGTGTTAAGGGCGGCGACATATTGTAGAAGAAAATTGCTAGTGCTGTGCACATAGCATTCTTCACACCGAATGTATCTACGTGCTGTAGATGACTGCGTCGATATTTCGTTTTTTGGTAAGTAACAGCTCGATGATTAAATATTTTTATGTTATGCTTTAACATTGGGGTTAAAAATACTCATTCTATAGACTTTGGTTTGCGCTAAAGTATAATTTTTCTGTCATTAGCAGGTTGACAAGAGTGTTAAGGGCGGCGACATATTGTAGAAGAAAATTGCTAGTGCTGTGCACATAGCATTCTTCACACCGAATGTATCTACGTACTGTAGATGACTGCGTCGATATTTCGTTTTTTGGGAACAAACAGCTCGATGATTAAATATTTTTATGTTATGCTTTAACATTAGGGTTAAAAATACTCATTGTGGAGACTTTGGTTTGCGCTAAAGTATAATTTTTCTGTCATTAGCAGGTTGACAAGAATGTTAAGGGCGGCGACATATTGTAGAAGAAAATTGCTAGTGCTGTGCACATAGCATTCTTCACACCGATTGTATCTACGTACTGTAGATGACTACGTCGATATTTCGTTTTTTGGTAAGTAACAGCTCGATGATTAAATATTTTTATGTTATGCTTTAACATTAGGGTTAAAAATACTCATTCTGGAGACTTTGGTTTGCGCTAAAGTATAATTTTTCAGTCATTAGTATGTGACAAGAGTGTTAAGGGTGGCGACATATTGTAGAAGAAAATTGATAGTGCTGTGCGCATAGCATTCTTCACACCGAATGTATCTACGTACTGTAGATGACTGCGTCGATATTTCGGTTTTTAGTAAGTAACAGGTCGGTGATAAATATTTTTGTGTTATGCTTTAACATTAGGGTTAAAAATACTCATTCTGGAGACTTTGATTTGCGCTAAAGTATAATTTTTCTGTCATTAGCAGGTTGACAAGAGTGTTAAGGGCGGCGACATATTGTAGAAGAAAATTGCTAGTGCTGTGCACATAGCATTCTTCACACCGAATGTATCTACGTACTGTAGATGACTGCGTCGATATTTCGTTTTTTGGTAAGTAACAGCTCGATGATTAAATATTTTTATGTTATGCTTTAACATTAGGGTTAAAAATACTCATTCTGGAGACTTTGGTTTGCGCTAAAGTATAATTTTTCTGTCATTAGCAGGTTGACAAGAGTGTTAAGGGCGGCGACATATTGTAGAAGAAAATTGCTAGTGCTGTGCACATAGCATTCTTCACACCGAATGTATCTACGTACTGTAGATGACTGCGTCGATATTTCGTTTTTTGGTAAGTAACAGCTCGATGATTAAATATTTTTATGTTATGCTTTAACATTGGGGTTAAAAATACTCATTCTATAGACTTTGGTTTGCGCTAAAGTATAATTTTTCTGTCATTAGCAGGTTGACAAGAGTGTTAAGGGCGGCGACATATTGTAGAAGAAAATTGCTAGTGCTGTGCACATAGCATTCTTCACACCGAATGTATCTACGTACTGTAGATGACTGCGTCGATATTTCGTTTTTTGGTAAGTAACAGCTCGATGATTAAATATTTTTATGTTATGCTTTAACATTAGGGTTAAAAATACTCATTCTGGAGACTTTGGTTTTCGCTAAAGTATAATTTTTCTGTCATTAGCAGGTTGACAAGAGTGTTAAGGGCGGCGACATATTGTAGAAGAAAATTGCTAGTGCTGTGCACATAGCATTCTTCACACCGAATGTATCTACGTACTGTAGATGACTGCGTCGATATTTCGTTTTTTGGTAAGTAACAGCTCGATGATTAAATATTTTTATGTTATGCTTTAACATTAGGGTTAAAAATACTCATTCTGGAGACTTTGGTTTGCGCTAAAGTATAATTTTTCTGTCATTAGCAGGTTGACAAGAGTGTTAAGGGCGGCGACATATTGTAGAAGAAAATTGCTAGTGCTGTGCACATAGCATTCTTCACACCGAATGTATCTACGTACTGTAGATGACTGCGTCGATATTTCGTTTTTTGGTAAGTAACAGCTCGATGATTAAATATTTTTATGTTATGCTTTAACATTGGGGTTAAAAATACTCATTCTATACACTTTGGTTTGCGCTAAAGTATAATTTTTCTGTCATTAGCAGGTTGACAAGAGTGTTAAGGGCGGCGACATATTGTAGAAGAAAATTGCTAGTGCTGTGCACATAGCATTCTTCACACCGAATGTATCTACGTACTGTAGATGACTGCGTCGATATTTCGTTTTTTGGTAAGTAACAGCTCGATGATTAAATATTTTTATGTTATGCTTTAACATTAGGGTTAAAAATACTCATTCTGGAGACTTTGGTTTGCGCTAAAGTATAATTTTTCAGTCATTAGCAGGTTGACAAGAGTGTTAAGGGCGGCGACATATTGTAGAAGAAAATTGCTAGTGCTGTGCACATAGCATTCTTCACACCGAATGTATCTACGTACTGTAGATGACTGCGTCGATATTTCCTTTTTTGGGAAGTAACAGCTCGATAATTAAATATTTTTACGAAATGCTTTAACAATAGAGATAAAAATACTCATTCTGATGACTTCGGTTTGCGCTAAAGTATAATTTTTCTGTCATTAGCAGGTTGACAAGAGTGTTAAGGGCGGCGACATATTGTAGAAGAAAATTGCTAGTGCTGTGCACATAGCATTCTTCACACCGAATGTATCTACGTACTGTAGATGACTGCGTCGATATTTCCTTTTTTGGGAAGTAACAGCTCGATAATTAAATATTTTTACGAAATGCTTTAACAATAGAGATAAAAATACTCATTCTGATGACTTTGGTTTGCGCTAAAGTATAATTTTTCTGTCATTAGCAGGTTGACAAGAGTGTTAAGGGCGGCGACATATTGTAGAAGAAAATTGCTAGTGCTGTGCAGATAGCATTCTTCACACCGAATGTATCTACGTACTGTAGATGACTGCGTCGATATTCCGTTTTTTGGTAAGTAACAGCTCGATGATTAAATATTTTTATGTTATGCTTTAAAAAAAAAAAATGGTTCAAATGGCTCTGAGCACTATGGGACTCAACTGCTGCGGTCATTAGTCCCCTAGAACTTAGAACTAGTTAAACCTAACTAACCTAAGGACATCACAAACATCCATGCCCGAGGCAGGATTCGAACCTGCGACCGTAGCGGTCCTGCGGTTCCAGACTGCAGCGCCTTTAACCGCACGGCCACTTCGGCCGGCTTGTTATGCTTTAACATTAGGGTTAAAAATACTCATTCTGGAGACTTTGGTTTGCGCTAAAGTATAATTTTTCTGTCATTAGCAGGTTGACAAGAGTGTTAAGGGCGGCGACATATTGTAGAAGAAAATTGCTAGTGCTGTGCACATAGCATTCTTCACACCGAATGTATCTACGTACTCTAGATGACTGCGTCGATATTTCGTTTTTTGGGAAAAAACAGCTCGATGATTAAATATTTTTACGAAATGCTTTAACAATAGAGATAAAAATACTCATTCTGATGACTTTGGTTTGCGCTAAAGTATAATTTTTCTGTCATTAGCAGGTTGACAAGAGTGTTAAGGGCGGCGACATATTGTAGAAGAAAATTGCTAGTGCTGTGCACATAGCATTCTTCACACCGAATGTATCTACGTACTGTAGATGACTGCGTCGATATTTCGTTTTTTGGTAAGTAACAGCTCGATGATTAAATATTTTTATGTTATGCTTTAACATTTGGGTTAAAAATACTCATTCTGGAGACTTTGGTTTGCGCTGAAGTATAATATTTCTGTCATTAGCAGGTTGACAAGAGTGTTAAGGGCGGCGACATATTGTAGAAGAAAATTGCTAGTGCTGTGCACATAGCATTCTTCACACCGAATGTATCTACGTACTGTAGATGACTGCGTCGATATTTCGTTTTTTGGTAAGTAACAGCTCGATGATTAAATATTTTTATGTTATGCTTTAACATTTGGGTTAAAAATACTCATTCTGGAGACTTTGGTTTGCGCTAAAGTATAATTTTTCTGTCATTAGCAGGTTGACAAGAGTGTTAAGGGCGGCGACATATTGTAGAAGAAAATTGCTAGTGCTGTGCACATAGCATTCTTCACACCGAATGTATCTACGTACTGTAGATGACTGCGTCGATATTTCGTTTTTTGGTAAGTAACAGCTCGATGATTAAATATTTTTATGTTATGCTTTAACATTTGGGTTAAAAATACTCATTCTGGAGACTTTGGTTTGCGCTAAAGTATAATATTTCTGTCATTAGCAGGATGACAAGAGTGTTAAGGGCGGCGACATATTGTAGAAGAAAATTGCTAGTGCTGTGCACATAGCATTCTTCACACCGAATGTATCTACGTACAGTAGATGACAGCGTCGATATTTCGTTTTTTGGTAAGTAACAGCTCGATGATTAAATATTTTTATGTTATGCTTTAACATTAGGGTTAAAAATACTCATTCTGGAGACTTTGGTTTGCGCTAAAGTATAATTTTTCTGTCATTAGCAGGTTGACGTGAGTGTTAAGGGCGGCGACATATTGTAGAAGGAAATTGCTAGTGCTGTGCACATAGCATTCTTCACACCGAATGTATCTACGTACTGTAGATGACTGCGTCGATATTTCGTTTTTTGGTAAGTAACAGCTCGATGATTAAATATTTTTACGAAATGCTTTAACAATAGAGATAAAAATACTCATTCTGATGACTTTGGTTTGCGCTAAAGTATAATTTTTCTGTCATTAGCAGGTTGACAAGAGTGTTAAGGGCGGCGACATATTGTAGAAGAAAATTGCTAGTGCTGTGCACATAGCATTCTTCACACCGAATGTATCTACGTACTGTAGATGACTGCGTCGATATTTCGTTTTTTGGGAAGTAACAGCTCGATGATTAAATATTTTTATGTTATGCTTTTAACATTAGGGTTAAAAATACTCATTCTGGAGACTTTGGTTTGCGCTAAAGTATAATTTTTCTGTCATTAGCAGGTTGACAAGAGTGTTAAGGGCGGCGACATATTGTAGAAGAAAATTGCTAGTGCTGTGCACATAGCATTCTTCACACCGAATGTATCTACGTACTGTAGATGACTGCGTCGATATTTCGTTTTTTGGTAAGTAACAGCTCGATGATTAAATATTTTTACGAAATGCTTTAACAATTGAGATAAAAATACTCATTCTGATGACATTGGTTTGCGCTAAAGTTTAATTTTTCTGTCATTAGCAGGTTGACAAGAGTGTTAAGGGCGGCGACATATTGTAGAAGAAAATTGCTAGTGCTGTGCACATAGCATTCTTCACACCGAATGTATCTACGTACTGTAGATGACTGCGTCGATATTTCGTTTTTTGGGAAGTAACAGCTCGATGATTAAATATTTTTACGAAATCCTTTAACAATAGAGATAAAAATACTCTTTCTGATGACTTTGGTTTGCGCTAAAGTATAATTTTTCTGTCATTAGCAGGTTGATAAGAGTGTTAAGGGCGGCGACATGTTGTAGAAGAAAATTGCTAGTGCTGTGAACATAGCATTCTTCACACCGAATGTATCTACGTACTGTAGATGACTGCGTCGATATTTCGTTTTTTGGTAAGTAACAGCTCGATGATTAAATATTTTTACCAAATGCTTTAACAATAGAGATAAAAATACTCATTCTGATGACTTTGGTTTGCACTAAAGTATAATTTTTCTGTCATTAGCAGGTTGACAAGAGTGCTAAGGGCGGCGACATATTGTAGAAGAAAATTGCTAGTGCTGTGCACATAGCATTCTTCACACCGAATGTATCTACGTACTGTAGATGACTGCGTCGATATTTCATTTTTTGGGAAGTAACAGCCCGATGATTAAATATGTTTACGAAATCCTTTAACAATAGAGATAAAAATACTTATTCTGATGACTTTGGTTTGCGCTAAAGTATAATTTTTCTGTCATTAGCAGGTTGACTAGAGTGTTAAGGGCGGCGACATGTTGTAGAAGAAAATTGCTAGTGCTCTGCACATAGCATTCTTCACACCGAATGTATCTACGTACTGTAGATGACTGCGTCGATATTTCGTTTTTTGGTAAGTAACAGCTCGATGATTAAATATTTTTATGTTATGCTTTAACATTAGGGTTAAAAATACTCATTCTGGAGACTTTGGTTTGCGCTAAAGTATAATTTTTCTGTCATTAGCAGGTTGACAAGAGTGTTAAGGGCGGCGACATACTGTAGAAGAAAATTGCTAGTGCTGTGCACATAGCATTCTTCACACCGAATGTATCTACGTACTGTAGATGACTGCGTCGATATTTCGTTTTTTGGGAAGTAACAGCTCGATGATTAAATATTTTTACGAAATGCTTTAACAATAGAGTTAAAATACTCATTCTGATGACTTTGGTTTGCGCTAAAGTATAATTTTTCGGTCATTAGCAGGTTGACAAGAGTGTTAAGGGCGGCGACATGTTGTAGAAGAAAATTGCTAGTGCTGTGCACATAGCATTCTTCACACCGAATGTATCTGCGTACTGTAGATGACTGCGTCGATATTTCGTTTTTTGGGAAGTAACAGCTCGATGATTAAATATTTTTACGAAATGCTTTAACAATAGAGTTAAAATACTCATTCTGATGAATTTGGTTTGCGCTAAAGTACAATTTTTCTGTCATTAGCAGGTTGACAAGAGTGTTAAGGGCGGCGACATGTTGTAGAAGAAAATTGCTAGTGCTGTGCACATAGCATTCTTCACACCGAATGTATCTACGTACTGTAGATGACTGCGTCGATATTTCGTTTTTTGGTAAGTAACAGCTCGATGATTAAATATTTTTACGAAATGCTTTAACAATAGAGATAAAAATACTCATTCTGATGACTTTGGTTTACGCTAAAGTATAATTTTTCTGTCATTAGCAGGTTGACAAGAGTGTTAAGGGCGGCGACATATTGTAGAAGAAAATTGCTAGTGCTGTGCACATAGCATTCTACACACCGAATGTATCTACGTACTGTAGATGACTGCGTCGATATTTCGTTTTTTGGGAAGTAACAGCTCGATGATTAAATATTTTTACGAAATGCTTTAACAATAGAGATAAAATACTCATTCTGATGGGTTTCGTTTGCGCTAAGGTATAATTTTTCTGTCATTAGCAGGTTGACAAGAGTGTTAAGGGCGGCGACATGTTGTAGAAGAAAATTGCTAGTGCTGTGCACATAGCATTCTTCACACCGAATGTATCTACGTACTGTAGATGACTGCGTCGATATTTCGTTTTTTGGTAAGTAACAGCTCGATGATTAAATATTTATATGTTATGCTTTAACATTAGGGTTTAAAATACTCATTCTGGAGACTTTGGTTTGCGCTAAAGTATAATTTTTCTGTCATTAGCAGGTTGACAAGAGTGTTAAGGGCGGCGACATATTGTAGAAGAAAATTGCTAGTGCTGTGCACATAGCATTCTTCACACCGAATGTATCTACGTACTGTAGATGACTGCGTCGATATTTCGTTTTTTGGTAAGTAACAGCTCGATGATTAAATATTTTTATGTTATGCTTTAACATTAGGGTTAAAAATACTCATTCTGGAGACTTTGGTTTGCGCTAAAGTATAATTTTTCTATCATTAGCAGGTTGACAAGAGTGTTAAGGGCGGCGACATGTTGTAGAAGAAAATTGCTAGTGCTGTGCACATAGCATTCTTCACACCGAATGTATCTACGTACTGTAGATGACTGCGTCGATATTTCGTTTTTTGGTAAGTAACAGCTCGATGATTAAATATTTTTACGAAATGCTTTAACAATAGAGATAAAAATACTCATTCTGATGACTTTGGTTTGCGCTAAAGTATAATTTTTCTGTCATTAGCACGTTGACAAGAGTGTTAAGGGCGGCGACATATTGTAGAAGAAAATTGCTAGTGCTGTGCACATAGCATTCTTCACACCGAATGTATCTACGTACTGTAGATGACTGCGTCGATATTTCGTTTTTTGGGAAGTAACAGCTCGATGATTAAATATTTTTACGAAATCCTTTAACAATAGAGATAAAAATACTCATTCTGATGACTTTGGTTTGCGCTAAAGTATAATTTTTCTGTCATTAGCAGGTTGACAAGAGTGTTAAGGGCGGCGACATGTTGTAGAAGAAAATTGCTAGTGCTGTGCACATAGCATTCTTCACACCGAATGTATCTACGTACTGTAGATGACTGCGTCGATATTTCGTTTTTTGGTAAGTAACAGCTCGATGATTAAATATTTTTACGAAATGCTTTAACAATAGAGATAAAAATACTCATTCTGATGACTTTGGTTTGCGCTAAAGTATAATTTTTCTGTCATTAGCAGGTTGACAAGGGTGTTAGGGGCGGCGACATGTTGTAGAAGAAAATTGCTAGTGCTGTGCACATAGCATTCTTCACACCGAATGTATCTACGTACTGTAGATAACTGCGTCGATATTTCGTTTTTTGGTAAGTAACAGCTCGATGATTAAACATTTTTATGTTATGCTTTAACATTAGGGTTAAAAATACTCATTCTGGAGACTTTGGTTTGCGCTAAAGTATAATTTTTCTGTCATTAGCAGGTTGACAAGAGTGTTAAGGGCGGCGACATATTGTAGAAGAAAATTGCTAGTGCTGTGCACATAGCATTCTTCACACCGAATGTATCTACGTACTGTAGATGACTGCGTCGATATTTCGTTTTTTGGGAAGTAACAGCTCGATAATTAAATATTTTTATGTTATGCTTTAACATTAGGGTTAATAATACTCATTCTGGAGACTTTGGTTTGCGCTAAAGTATAATTTTTCTGTCATTAGCAGGTTGACAAGAATGTTAAGGGCGGCGACATATTGTAGAAGAAAATTGCTAGTGCTGTGCACATAGCATTCTTCACACCGAATGTATCTACGTACTGTAGATGACTGCGTCGATATTTCGTTTTTTGGTAAGTAACAGCTCGATGATTAAATATTTTTACGAAATGCTTTAACAATAGAGATAAAAATACTCATTCTGATGACTTTGGTTTGCGCTAAAGTATAATTTTTCTGTCATTAGCAGGTTGTTAAGTGTGTTAAGGGCGGCGACATGTTGTAGAAGAAAATTGCTAGTGCTGTCCACATAGCATTCTTCACACCGAATGTATCTACGTACTGTAGATGACTGCGTCGATATTTCGTTTTTTGGTAAGTAACAGCTCGAGGATTAAATATTTTTACGAAATGCTTTAACAATAGAGATAAAAATACTCATTCTGATGACTTTGGTTTGCGCTAAAGTATAATTTTTCTGTCATTAGCAGGTTGACAAGAGTGTTAACGGCGGCGACATATTGTAGAAGAAAATTGCTAGTGCTGTGCACATAGCATTCTTCACACCGAATGTATCTACGTACTGTAGATGACTGCGTCGATATTTCGTTTTTTGGGAAGTAACAGCTCGATGATTAAATATTTTTACGAAATGCTTTAACAATAGAGATAAAAATACTCATTCTGATGACTTTGGTTTCCGCTAAAGTATAATTTTTCTGTCATTAGCAGGTTGACAAGAGTGTTAAGGGCGGCGACATATTGTGGAAGAAAATTGCTAGTGCTGTGCACATAGCATTCTTCACACCGAATGTATCTAAGTACTGTAGATGACTGCGTCGATATTTCGTTTTTTGGTAAGTAACAGCTCGATGATTAAATATTTTTACGTTATGCCTTAACATTAGGGTTAAAAATACTCATTCTGGAGACTTTGGTTTGCGCTAAAGTATAATTTTTCTGTCATTAGCAGGTTGACAAGAGTGTTAAGGGCGGCGACATATTGTAGAAGAAAGTTGCTAGTGCTGTGCACATAGCATTCTTCACACCGAATGTATCTACGTACTGTAGATGACTGCGTCGATATTTCGTTTTTTGGTAAGTAACAGCTCGATGATTAAATATTTTTACGAAATGCTTTAACAATAGAGATAAAAATACTCGTTCTGATGACTTTGGTTTGCGCTAAAGTATAATTTTTCTGTCATTAGCAGGTTGACAAGAGTGTTAAGGGCGGCGACATATTGTAGAAGAAAATTGCTAGTGCTGTGCACTTAGCATTCTTCACACCGAATGTATCTACGTACTGTAGATGACTGCGTCGATATTTCGTTTTTTGGTAAGTAACAGCTCGATGACTAAATATTTTTATGTTATGCTTTAACATTAGGGTTAAAAATACTCATTCTGGAGACTTTGGTTTGCGCTAAAGTATAATTTTTCTGTCATTAGCAGGTTGACAGGAGTGTTAAGGGCGGCGACATATTGTAGAAGAAAATTGCTAGTGCTGTGCACATAGCATTCTTCGCACCGAATGTATCTACGTACTGTAGATGATTGCGTCGATATTTCGTTTTTTGGTAAGTAACAGCTCGATGATTAAATATTTTTACGTTATGCTTTAACATTAGGGTTAAAAATACTCATTCTGGAGACTTTGGTTTGCGCTAAAGTATAATTTTTCTGTCATTAGCAGGTTGACAAGAGTGTTAACGGCGGCGACATATTGTAGAAGAAAATTGCTAGTGCTGTGCACATAGCATTCTTCACACCGAATGTATCTACGTACTGTAGATGACTGCGTCGATATTTCGTTTTTTGGGCAGTAACAGCTCGATGATTAAATATTTTTACGAAATGCTTTAACAATAGAGATAAAAATACTCATTCTGATGACTTTGGTTTGCGCTAAAGTATAATTTTTCTGTCATTAGCAGGTTGACAAGAGTGTTAAGGGCGGCGACATATTGTAGAAGAAAATTGCTAGTGCTGTGCACATAGCATTCTTCACACCGAATGTATCTACGTACTGTAGATGACTGCGTCGATATTTCGTTTTTTGGTAAGTAACAGCTCGATGATTAAATATTTTTACGTTATGCTTTAACATTAGGGTTAAAAATACTCATTCTGGAGACTTTGGTTTGCGCAAAAGTATAATTTTTCTGTCATTAGCAGGTTGACAAGAGTGTTAAGGGCGGCGACATATTGTAGTAGAAAATTGCTAGTGCTGTGCACATAGCATTCTTCACACCGATTGTATCCACGTACTGTAGATGACTGCGTCGATATTTCGTTTTTTGGTAAGTAACAACTCGATGATTAAATATTTTTATGTTATGCTTTAACATTAGGGTTAAAAATACTCATTCTGGAGACTTTGGTTTGCGCTAAAGTATAATTTTTCTGTCATTAGCAGGTTGACAAGAGTGTTAAGGGCGGCGACATATTGTAGAAGAAAATTGCTAGTGCTGTGCACATAGCATTCTTCACACCGAATGTATCTACGTACTGTAGATGACTGCGTCGATATTTCGTTTTTTGGGAAGTAACAGCTCGATGATTAAATATTTTTACGAAATGCTTTAACAATAGAGATAAAGATACTCATTCTGATGACTTTGGTTTGCGCTAAAGTATAAATTTCCTGTCATTAGCAGGTTGACAAGAGTGTTAAGGGCGGCGACATATTGTAGAAGAAAATTGCTAGTGCTGTGCACATAGCATTCTTCACACCGAATGTATCTACGTACTGTAGATGACTGCGTCGATATTTCGTTTTTTGGGAAGTAACAGCTCGATGATTAAATATTTTTATGATATGCTTTAACATTAGGGTTAAAAATACTCATTTTGGAGACTTTGGTTTGCGCTAAAGTATAATTTTTCTGTCATTAGCAGGTACACAAGAGTGTTAAGGGCGGCGACATATTGTAGAAGAAAATTGCTAGTGCTGTGCACATAGCATTCTTCACATCGAATGTATCTACGTACTGTAGATGACTGCGTCGATATTTCGTTTTTTGGTAAGTAACAACTCGATGATTAAATATTTTTATGTTATGCTTTAACATTAGGGTTAAAAATACTCATTCTGGAGACTTTGGTTTGCGCTAAAGTATAATTTTTCTGTCATTAGCAGGTTGACAAGAGTGTTAAGGGCGGCGACATATTGTAGAAGAAAATTGCTAGTGCTGTGCACATAGCATTCTTCACACCGAATGTATCTACGTACTGTAGATGACTGCGTCGATATTTCGTTTTTTGGTAAGTAACAGCTCGATGATTAAATATTTTTATGTTATCCTTTAACATTAGGGTAAAAATACTCATTCTCGAAACTTTGGTTTGCGCTGAAGTATAATTTTTCTGTCATTAGCAGGTTGACAAGAGTGTTAAGGGCGGCGACATATTGTAGAAGAAAATTGCTAGTGCTGTGCACATAGCATTCTTCACACCGAATGTATCTACGTACTGTAGATGACTGCGTCGATATTTCGTTTTTTGGGAAGTAACAGCTCGATGATTAAATATTTTTACGAAATGCTTTAACAATAGAGATAAAGATACTCATTCTGATGACTTTGGTTTGCGCTAAAGTATAAATTTCCTGTCATTAGCAGGTTGACAAGAGTGTTAAGGGCGGCGACATATTGTAGAAGAAAATTGCTAGTGCTGTGCACATAGCATTCTTCACACCGAATGTATCTACGTACTGTAGATGACTGCGTCGATATTTCGTTTTTTGGGAAGTAACAGCTCGATGATTAAATATTTTTATGTTATGCTTTAACATTAGGGTTAAAAATACTCATTCTGGAGACTTTGGTTTGCGCTAAAGTATAATTTTTCTGTCATTAGCAGGTTGACAAGAGTGTTAAGGGCGGCGACATATTGTAGAAGAAAATTGCTAGTGCTGTGCACATAGCATTCTTCACACAGATTGTATCTACGTACTGTAGATGACTGCGTCGATATTTCGTTTTTTGGTAAGTAACAGCTCGATGACTAAATATTTTTATGTTATGCATTAACATTAGGGTTAAAAATACTCATTCTGGAGACTTTGGTTTGCGCTAAAGTATAATTTTTCTGTCATTAGCAGGTTGACAACAGTGTTAAGGGCGGCGACATATTGTAGAAGAAAATTGCTAGTGCTGTGCACATAGCATTCTTCACACCGAATGCATCTACGTACTGTAGATGACTGCGGCGATATCTCGTATTTTGGTAAGTAACAGCTCGATGATTAAATATTTTTATGTTATGCTTTAACATTAGGGTTAAAAATACTCATTCTGGAGACTTTGGTTTGCGCTAAAGTATAATTTTTCTGTCATTAACAGGTTGACAGGAGTGTTAAAGGCGGCGACATATTGTAGAAGAAAATTGCTAGTGCTGTGCACATAGCATTCTTCACACCGAATGTATCTACGTACTGTAGATGACTGCGTCGATATTTCGTTTTTTGGTAAGTAACAGCTCGATGATTAAATATTTTTATGTTATGCTTTAACATTAGGGTTAAAAATACTCATTCTGGAGACTTTAGTTTGCGCTAAAGTATAATTTTTCTGTCATTAGCAGGTTGACAAGAGTGTTAAGGGCGGCGACATATTGTAGAAGAAAATTGCTAGTGCTGTGCACATAGCATTCTTCACACCGAATGTATCTACATACTGTAGACGACTGCGTCGATATTTCGTATTTTGGTAAGTAACAGCTCGATGATTAAATATTTTTATGTTATGCTTTAACATTAGGGTTAAAAATACTCATTCTGGAGACTTTGGTTTGCGCTAAAGTATAATTTTCCTGTCATTAGCAGGTTGATAGGAGTGTTAAGGGCGGCGACATATTGTAGAAGAAAATTGCTAGTGCTGTGCACATAGCATTCTTCACACAGCATGTATCTACGTACTGTAGATGACTGCGTCGATATTTCGTTTTTTGGTAAGTAACAGCTCGATGACTAAATATTTTTATGTTATGCTTTAACAATAGGGTTAAAAATACTCATTCTGGAGACTTTGGTTTGGGCTGAAGTATAATTTTTCTGTCATTAGCAAGTTGACACGAGTGTTAAGGGCGGCGACATATTGTAGAAGAAAATTGCTAGTGCTGTGCACATAGCATTCTTCACACCGAATGTATCTACGTACTGTAGATGACTGCGTCGATATTTCGTTTTTTGGGAAGTAACAGCTCGATAATTAAATATTTTTACGAAATGCTTTAACAATAGAGATAAAAATACTCATTCTGATGACTTTGGTTTGCGCTAAAGTATAATTTTTCTGTCATTAGCAGGTTGACAAGAGTGTTAAGGGCGGCGACATATTGTGGAAGAAAATTGCTAGTGCTGTGCACATAGCATTCTTCAATCCGAATGTATCTTCGTACTGTAGATGACTGCGTCGATATTTCGTTTTTTGGTAAGTAACAGCTCGATGATTAAATATTTTTATGTTATGCTTTAACATTAGGGTTAAAAATACTCATTCTGGAGACTTTGGTTTGCGCTAAAGTATAATTTTTCTGTCATTAGCAGGTTGACAAGAGTGTTAAGGGCGGCGACATATTGTAGAAGAAAATTGCTAGTGCTGTGCACATAGCATTCTTCACACCGAATGTATCTACGTACTGTAGATGACTGCGTCGATATTTCGTTTTTTGGGAAGTAACAGCTCGATGATTAAATATTTTTACGAAATGCTTTAACAATAGAGATAAAAATACTCATTCTGATGACTTTGGTTTGCGCTAATGTATAATTTTTCTGTCATTAGCAGGTTGACAAGAGTGGTAAGGGCGGCGACATATTGTAGAAAAAAATTGCTAGTGCTGTGCACATAGCATTCTTCAATCCGAATGTATCTTCGTACTGTAGATGACTGCGTCGATATTTCGTTTTTTGGTAAGTAACAGCTCGATGATTAAATACTTTTATGTTATGCTTTAACATTAGGGTTAAAAATACTCATTTTGGAGACTTTGGTTTGTGCTAAAGTATAATTTTTCTGTCATTAGCAGGTTGACAAGAGTGTTAAGGGCGGCGACATATTGTAGAAGAAAATTGCTAGTGCTGTGCACATAGCATTCTTCACATCGAATGTATCTACGTACTGTAGATGACTGCGTCGATATTTCGTTTTTTGGTAAGTAACAGCTCGATGATTAAATATTTTTATGTTATGCTTTAACATTAGGGTTAAAAATACTCATTCTGGAGACTTTGGTTTGCGCTAAAGTATAATTGTTCTGTCATTAGCAGGTTGACAAGGGTGTTAAGGGCGGCGACATATTATAGAAGAAAATTGCTAGTGCTGTGCACATAGCATTCTTCACACCGAATGTATCTACGTACTGTAGATGACTGCGTCGATATTTCGTTTTTTGGTAAGTAACAGCACGATGATTAAATATTTTTATGTTATGCTTTAACATTAGGGTTAAAAATACTCATTTTGGAGACTTTGGTTTGCGCTAAAGTATAATTATTCTGTCATTAGCAGGTTGACAAGAGTGTTAAGGGCGGCGACATATTGTAGAAGAAAATTGCTAGTGCTGTGCACATAGCATTCTTCACATCGAATGTATCTACGTACTGTAGATGACTGCGTCGATATTTCGTTTTTTGGTAAGTGACAGCTCGATGATTAAATATTTTTATGTTATGCTTTAACATTAGGGTTAAAAATACTCATTCTCGAGACTTTGGTTTGCGCTAAAGTATAATTTTTCTGTCATTAGCAGGTTGACAAGAGTGTTAAGGGCGGCTACATATTGTAGAAGAAAATTGCTAGTGCTGTGCACATAGCGTTCTTCACACCGAATGTATCTACGTACTGTAGATGACTGCGTCGATATTTCGTTTTTTGGGAAGTAACAGCTCGATGATTAAATATTTTTACGAAATGCTTTAACAATAGAGATAAAGATACTCATTCTGATGACTTTGGTTTGCGCTAAAGTATAATTTTCCTGTCATTAGCAGGTTGACAAGAGTGTTAAGGGCGGCGACATATTGTAGAAGAAAATTGTTAGTGCTGTGCACATAGCATTCTTCACACCGAATGTATCTACGTACTGTAGATGACTGCGTCGATATTTCGTTTTTTGGTAAGTAACAGCTCGATGATTAAATATTTTTATGTTATGCTTTAACATTAGGGTTAAAAATACTCATTCTGGAGACTTTGGTTTTCGCTAAAGTATAATTTTTCTGTCATTAGCAGGTTGACAAGAGTGTTAAGGGCGGCGAAATATTGTAGAAGAAAATTGCTAGTGCTGTGCACATAGCATTCTTCACACCGAATGTATCTACGCACTGTAGATGATTGCGTCGATATTTCGTTTTTTGGTAAGTAACAGCTCGATGATTATATATTTTTATGTTATGCTTTAACATTAGGGTTAAAAATACTCATTCTCGAGACTTTGGTTTGCGCTGAAGTATAATTTTTCTGTCATTAGCAGGTTGACAAGAGTGTTAAGGGCGGCTACATATTGTAGAAGAAAATTGCTAGTGCTGTGCACATAGCATTCTTCACATCGAATGTATCTACGTACTGTAGATGACTGCGTCGATATTTCGTTTTTTGGTAAGTAACAGCTCGATGATTAAATATTTTTATGTTATGCTTTAACATTAGGGTTAAAAATACTCATTCTCGAGACTTTGGTTTGCGCTGAAGTATAATTTTTCTGTCTTTAGCAGGTTGACAAGAGTGTTAAGGGCGGCTACATATTGTAGAAGAAAATTGCTAGTGCTGTGCACATAGCATTCTTCACACCGAATGTATCTACGTACTGTAGATGACTGCGTCGATATTTCGTTTTTTGGTAAGTAACAGCTCGATGATTATATATTTTTATGTTATGCTTTAACATTAGGGTTAAAAATACTCATTCTCGAGACTTTGGTTTGCGCTAAAGTATAATTTTTCTGTCATTAGCAGGTTGACAAGAGTGTTAAGGGCGGCTACATATTGTAGAAGAAAATTGCTAGTGCTGTGCACATAGCATTCTTCACATCGAATGTATCTACGTACTGTAGATGACTGCGTCGATATTTCGTTTTTTGGTAAGTAACAGCTCGATGATTAAATATTTTTATGTTATGCTTTAACATTAGGGTTAAAAATACTCATTCTCGAGACTTTGGTTTGCGCTAAAGTATAATTTTTCTGTCATTGGCAGGTTGACAAGAGTGTTAAGGGCGGCTACATATTGTAGAAGAAAATTGCTAGTGCTGTGCACATAGCATTCTTCACACCGAATGTATCTACGTACTGTAGATGACTGCGTCGATATTTCGTTTTTTGGTAAGTAACAGCTCGATGATTATATATTTTTCTGTTATGCTTTAACATTAGGGTTAAAAATACTCATTCTCGAGACTTTGGTTTGCGCTGAAGTATAATTTTTCTGTCTTTAGCAGGTTGACAAGAGTGTTAAGGGCGCCGACATATTGTAGAAGAAAATTGCTAGTGCTGTGCACATAGCATTCTTCACACCGAATGTATCTACGTACTGTAGATGACTGCGTCGATATTTCGTTTTTTGGGAAGTAACAGCTCGATGATTAAATATTTTTACGAAATGCTTTAACAATAGAGATAAAGATACTCATTCTGATGACTTTGGTTTGCGCTAAAGTATAATTTTCCTGTCATTAGCAGGTTGACAAGAGTGTTAAGGGCGGCGACATATTGTAGAAGAAAATTGCTAGTGCTGTGCACATAGCATTCTTCACACCGAATGTATCTACGTACTGTAGATGACTGCGTCGATATTTCGTTTTTTGGTAAGTAACAGCTCGATGATTAAATATTTTTATGTTATGCTTTAACATTAGGGTTAAAAATACTCATTCTGGAGGCTTTGGTTTTCGCTAAAGTATAATTTTTCTGTCATTAGCTGGTTGACAAGAGTGTTAAGGGCGGCGACATATTGTAGAAGAAAATTGCTAGTGCTGTGCACATAGCATTCTTCACACCGAATGTATCTACGTACTGTAGATGACTGCGTCGATATTTCGTTTTTTGGGAAGTAACAGCTCGATGATTAAATATTTTTACGAAATGCTTTAACAATAGAGATAAAGATACTCATTCTGATGACTTTGGTTTGCGCTAAAGTATAATTTTTCTGACATTAGCAGGTTGACAAGAGTGTTAAGGGCGGCGACATATTGTAGAAGAAAATTGCTAGTGCTGTGCACATAGCATTCTTCACACCGAATGTATCTACGTACCGTAGATGACTGCGTCGATATTTCGTTTTGTGGTAAGTAACAGCTCGATGATTAAATATTTTTATGTTATGCTTTAGCATTAGGGTTAAAAATACTCATTCTGGAGACTTTGGTTTGCGCTAAAGTATAATTTTTCTGTCATTAGCTGGTTGACAAGAGTGTTAAGGGCGGCGACATATTGTAGAAGAAAATTGCTAGTGCTGTGCACATAGCATTCTTCACACCGAATGTATCTACGTACTGTAGATGACTGCGTCGATATTTCGTTTCTTGGGAAGTAACAGCTCGATGATTAAATATTTTTATGTTATGCTTTAACATTAGGGTTAAAAATACTCATTCTGGAGACTTTGGTTTGCGCTAAAGTATAATTTTTCTGTCATTAGCAGGTTGACAAGAGTGTTAAGGGCGGCGACATATTGTAGAAGAAAATTGCTAGTGCTGTGCACATAGCATTCTTCACACCGAATGTATCTACGTACTGTAGATGACTGCGTCGATATTTCGTTTTTGGTAAGTAACAGCTCGATGATTAAATATTTTTATGTTATGCTTTAACATTAGGGTTTAAAATACTCATTCTCGAGACTTTGGTTTGCGCTAAAGTATAATTTTTCTGTCATTAGCAGGTTGACAAGAGTGTTAAGGGCGGCGACATATTGTAGAAGAAAATTGCTAGTGCTGTGCACATAGCATTCTTCACACCGAATGTATCTACGTACTGTAGATGACACTGTCGATATTTCGTTTTTTGGGAAGTAACAGCTCGATGATTAAATATTTTTATGTTATGCTTTAACATTAGGGTTAAAAATACTCATTCTGGAGACTTTGGTTTGCGCTAAAGTATAATTTTTCTGTCATTAGCAGGTTGACAAGAGTGTTAAGGGCGGCGACATATTGTAGAAGAATATTGCTAGTGCTGTGCACATAGCATTCTTCACACCGAATGTATCTACGTACTGTAGATGACTGCGTCGATATTTCGTTTTTTGGTAAGTAACAGCTCGATGACTAAATATTTTTATGTTATGCTTTAACAATAGGGTTAAAAATACTCATTCTGGAGACTTTGGTTTGGGCTGAAGTATAATTTTTCTGTCATTAGCAAGTTGACAAGAGTGTTAAGGGCGGCGACATATTGTAGAAGAAAATTGCTAGTGCTGTGCACATAGCATTCTTCACACCGAATGTATCTACGTACTGTAGATGACTGCGTCGATATTTCGTTTTTTGGGAAGTAACAGCTCGATAATTAAATATTTTTACGAAATGCTTTAACAATAGAGATAAAAATACTCATTCTGATGACTTTGGTTTGCGCTAAAGTATAATTTTTCTGTCATTAGCAGGTTGACAAGAGTGTTAAGGGCGGCGACATATTGTGGAAGAAAATTGCTAGTGCTGTGCACATAGCATTCTTCAATCCGAATGTATCTTCGTACTGTAGATGACTGCGTCGATATTTCGTTTTTTGGTAAGTAACAGCTCGATGATTAAATATTTTTATGTTATGCTTTAACATTAGGGTTAAAAATACTCATTCTGGAGACTTTGGTTTGCGCTAAAGTATAATTTTTCTGTCATTAGCAGGTTGACAAGAGTGTTAAGGGCGGCGACATATTGTAGAAGAAAATTGCTAGTGCTGTGCACATAGCATTCTTCACACCGAATGTATCTACGTACTGTAGATGACTGCGTCGATATTTCGTTTTTTGGGAAGTAACAGCTCGATGATTAAATATTTTTACGAAATGCTTTAACAATAGAGATAAAAATACTCATTCTGATGACTTTGGTTTGCGCTAATGTATAATTTTTCTGTCATTAGCAGGTTGACAAGAGTGGTAAGGGCGGCGACATATTGTAGAAAAAAATTGCTAGTGCTGTGCACATAGCATTCTTCAATCCGAATGTATCTTCGTACTGTAGATGACTGCGTCGATATTTCGTTTTTTGGTAAGTAACAGCTCGATGATTAAATACTTTTATGTTATGCTTTAACATTAGGGTTAAAAATACTCATTTTGGAGACTTTGGTTTGTGCTAAAGTATAATTTTTCTGTCATTAGCAGGTTGACAAGAGTGTTAAGGGCGGCGACATATTGTAGAAGAAAATTGCTAGTGCTGTGCACATAGCATTCTTCACATCGAATGTATCTACGTACTGTAGATGACTGCGTCGATATTTCGTTTTTTGGTAAGTAACAGCTCGATGATTAAATATTTTTATGTTATGCTTTAACATTAGGGTTAAAAATACTCATTCTGGAGACTTTGGTTTGCGCTAAAGTATAATTGTTCTGTCATTAGCAGGTTGACAAGGGTGTTAAGGGCGGCGACATATTATAGAAGAAAATTGCTAGTGCTGTGCACATAGCATTCTTCACACCGAATGTATCTACGTACTGTAGATGACTGCGTCGATATTTCGTTTTTTGGTAAGTAACAGCACGATGATTAAATATTTTTATGTTATGCTTTAACATTAGGGTTAAAAATACTCATTTTGGAGACTTTGGTTTGCGCTAAAGTATAATTATTCTGTCATTAGCAGGTTGACAAGAGTGTTAAGGGCGGCGACATATTGTAGAAGAAAATTGCTAGTGCTGTGCACATAGCATTCTTCACATCGAATGTATCTACGTACTGTAGATGACTGCGTCGATATTTCGTTTTTTGGTAAGTGACAGCTCGATGATTAAATATTTTTATGTTATGCTTTAACATTAGGGTTAAAAATACTCATTCTCGAGACTTTGGTTTGCGCTAAAGTATAATTTTTCTGTCATTAGCAGGTTGACAAGAGTGTTAAGGGCGGCTACATATTGTAGAAGAAAATTGCTAGTGCTGTGCACATAGCGTTCTTCACACCGAATGTATCTACGTACTGTAGATGACTGCGTCGATATTTCGTTTTTTGGGAAGTAACAGCTCGATGATTAAATATTTTTACGAAATGCTTTAACAATAGAGATAAAGATACTCATTCTGATGACTTTGGTTTGCGCTAAAGTATAATTTTCCTGTCATTAGCAGGTTGACAAGAGTGTTAAGGGCGGCGACATATTGTAGAAGAAAATTGTTAGTGCTGTGCACATAGCATTCTTCACACCGAATGTATCTACGTACTGTAGATGACTGCGTCGATATTTCGTTTTTTGGTAAGTAACAGCTCGATGATTAAATATTTTTATGTTATGCTTTAACATTAGGGTTAAAAATACTCATTCTGGAGACTTTGGTTTTCGCTAAAGTATAATTTTTCTGTCATTAGCAGGTTGACAAGAGTGTTAAGGGCGGCGAAATATTGTAGAAGAAAATTGCTAGTGCTGTGCACATAGCATTCTTCACACCGAATGTATCTACGCACTGTAGATGATTGCGTCGATATTTCGTTTTTTGGTAAGTAACAGCTCGATGATTATATATTTTTATGTTATGCTTTAACATTAGGGTTAAAAATACTCATTCTCGAGACTTTGGTTTGCGCTAAAGTATAATTTTTCTGTCATTAGCAGGTTGACAAGAGTGTTAAGGGCGGCTACATATTGTAGAAGAAAATTGCTAGTGCTGTGCACATAGCATTCTTCACATCGAATGTATCTACGTACTGTAGATGACTGCGTCGATATTTCGTTTTTTGGTAAGTAACAGCTCGATGATTAAATATTTTTATGTTATGCTTTAACATTAGGGTTAAAAATACTCATTCTCGAGACTTTGGTTTGCGCTGAAGTATAATTTTTCTGTCTTTAGCAGGTTGACAAGAGTGTTAAGGGCGGCTACATATTGTAGAAGAAAATTGCTAGTGCTGTGCACATAGCATTCTTCACACCGAATGTATCTACGTACTGTAGATGACTGCGTCGATATTTCGTTTTTTGGTAAGTAACAGCTCGATGATTATATATTTTTATGTTATGCTTTAACATTAGGGTTAAAAATACTCATTCTCGAGACTTTGGTTTGCGCTAAAGTATAATTTTTCTGTCATTAGCAGGTTGACAAGAGTGTTAAGGGCGGCTACATATTGTAGAAGAAAATTGCTAGTGCTGTGCACATAGCATTCTTCACATCGAATGTATCTACGTACTGTAGATGACTGCGTCGATATTTCGTTTTTTGGTAAGTAACAGCTCGATGATTAAATATTTTTATGTTATGCTTTAACATTAGGGTTAAAAATACTCATTCTCGAGACTTTGGTTTGCGCTAAAGTATAATTTTTCTGTCATTGGCAGGTTGACAAGAGTGTTAAGGGCGGCTACATATTGTAGAAGAAAATTGCTAGTGCTGTGCACATAGCATTCTTCACACCGAATGTATCTACGTACTGTAGATGACTGCGTCGATATTTCGTTTTTTGGTAAGTAACAGCTCGATGATTATATATTTTTCTGTTATGCTTTAACATTAGGGTTAAAAATACTCATTCTCGAGACTTTGGTTTGCGCTGAAGTATAATTTTTCTGTCTTTAGCAGGTTGACAAGAGTGTTAAGGGCGCCGACATATTGTAGAAGAAAATTGCTAGTGCTGTGCACATAGCATTCTTCACACCGAATGTATCTACGTACTGTAGATGACTGCGTCGATATTTCGTTTTTTGGGAAGTAACAGCTCGATGATTAAATATTTTTACGAAATGCTTTAACAATAGAGATAAAGATACTCATTCTGATGACTTTGGTTTGCGCTAAAGTATAATTTTCCTGTCATTAGCAGGTTGACAAGAGTGTTAAGGGCGGCGACATATTGTAGAAGAAAATTGCTAGTGCTGTGCACATAGCATTCTTCACACCGAATGTATCTACGTACTGTAGATGACTGCGTCGATATTTCGTTTTTTGGTAAGTAACAGCTCGATGATTAAATATTTTTATGTTATGCTTTAACATTAGGGTTAAAAATACTCATTCTGGAGGCTTTGGTTTTCGCTAAAGTATAATTTTTCTGTCATTAGCTGGTTGACAAGAGTGTTAAGGGCGGCGACATATTGTAGAAGAAAATTGCTAGTACTGTGCACATAGCATTCTTCACACCGAATGTATCTACGTACTGTAGATGACTGCGTCGATATTTCGTTTTTTGGGAAGTAACAGCTCGATGATTAAATATTTTTACGAAATGCTTTAACAATAGAGATAAAGATACTCATTCTGATGACTTTGGTTTGCGCTAAAGTATAATTTTTCTGACATTAGCAGGTTGACAAGAGTGTTAAGGGCGGCGACATATTGTAGAAGAAAATTGCTAGTGCTGTGCACATAGCATTCTTCACACCGAATGTATCTACGTACCGTAGATGACTGCGTCGATATTTCGTTTTGTGGTAAGTAACAGCTCGATGATTAAATATTTTTATGTTATGCTTTAGCATTAGGGTTAAAAATACTCATTCTGGAGACTTTGGTTTGCGCTAAAGTATAATTTTTCTGTCATTAGCTGGTTGACAAGAGTGTTAAGGGCGGCGACATATTGTAGAAGAAAATTGCTAGTGCTGTGCACATAGCATTCTTCACACCGAATGTATCTACGTACTGTAGATGACTGCGTCGATATTTCGTTTCTTGGGAAGTAACAGCTCGATGATTAAATATTTTTATGTTATGCTTTAACATTAGGGTTAAAAATACTCATTCTGGAGACTTTGGTTTGCGCTAAAGTATAATTTTTCTGTCATTAGCAGGTTGACAAGAGTGTTAAGGGCGGCGACATATTGTAGAAGAAAATTGCTAGTGCTGTGCACATAGCATTCTTCACACCGAATGTATCTACGTACTGTAGATGACTGCGTCGATATTTCGTTTTTGGTAAGTAACAGCTCGATGATTAAATATTTTTATGTTATGCTTTAACATTAGGGTTTAAAATACTCATTCTCGAGACTTTGGTTTGCGCTAAAGTATAATTTTTCTGTCATTAGCAGGTTGACAAGAGTGTTAAGGGCGGCGACATATTGTAGAAGAAAATTGCTAGTGCTGTGCACATAGCATTCTTCACACCGAATGTATCTACGTACTGTAGATGACTGCGTCGATATCTCGTATTTTGGTAAGTAACAGCTCGATGATTAAATATTTTTATGTTATGCTTTAACATTAGGGTTTAAAATACTCATTCTGGAGACTTTGGTTTGCGCTAAAGTATAATTTTTCTGTCATTAGCAGGTTGACAGGAGTGTTAAGGGCGGCGACATATTGTAGAAGAAAATTGCTAGTGCTGTGCACATAGCATTCTTCACACCGAATGTATCTACGTACTGTAGATGACTGCGTCGATATTTCGTTTTTTGGTAAGTAACAGCACGATGACTAAATATTTTTATGTTATGCTTTAACATTAGGGTTAAAAATACTCATTCTCGAGACTTTGGTTTGCGCTAAAGTATAATTTTTCTGTCATTAGCAGGTTGACAAGAGTGTTAAGGGCGGCGACTTATTGTAGAAGAAAATTGCTAGTGCTGTGCACATAGCATTCTTCACACCGAATGTATCTACGTACTGTAGATGACTGCGTCGATATTTCGTTTTTTGGGAAGTAACAGCTCGATGATTAAATATTTTTACGAAATGCTTTAACAATAGAGATAAAAATACTCATCCTGATGACTTTGGTTTGCGCTAAAGTATAATTTTTCTGTCATTAGCAGGTTGACAAGAGTGTTAAGGGCGGCGACATATTGTAGAAGAAAATTGCTAGTGCTGTGCACATAGCATTCTTCACACCGAATGTATCTACGTACTGTAGATGACTGCGTCGATATTTCGTTTTTTGGGAAGTAACAGCTCGATGATTAAATATTTTTATGTTATGCTTTAACATTAGGGTTAAAAATACTCATTCTGGAGACTTTGGTTTGCGCTAAAGTATAATTTTTCTGTCATTAGCAGGTTGACAAGAGTGTTAAGGGCGGCGACATATTGTAGAAGAAAATTGCTAGTGCTGTGCACATAGCATTCTTCACACCGAATGTATCTACGTACTGTAGATGACTGCGTCGATATTTCGTTTTTTGTGAAGTAACAGCTCGATGATTAAATATTTTTACGAAATGCTTTAACAATAGAGATAAAAATACTCATTCTGATGACTTTGGTTTGCGCTAAAGTATAATTTTTCTGTCATTAGCAGGTTGACAAGAGTGTTAAGGGCGGCGACATATTGTAGAAGAAAATTGCTAGTGCTGTGCACATAGCATTCTTCACACCGAATGTATCTACGTACTGTAGATGACACTGTCGATATTTCGTTTTTTGGGAAGTAACAGCTCGATGATTAAATATTTTTATGTTATGCTTTAACATTAGGGTTAAAAATACTCATTCTGGAGACTTTGGTTTGCGCTAAAGTATAATTTTTCTGTCATTAGCAGGTTGACAAGAGTGTTAAGGGCGGCGACATATTGTAGAAGAATATTGCTAGTGCTGTGCACATAGCATTCTTCACACCGAATGTATCTACGTACTGTAGATGACTGCGTCGATATCTCGTTTTTTGGTAAGTAACAGCTCGATGATTAAATATTTTTATGTTATGCTTTAACATTAGGGTTAAAAATACTCATTCTGGAGACTTTGGTTTGCGCTAAAGTATAATTTTTCTGTCATTAGCAGGATGACAAGAGTGTTAAGGGCGGCGACATATTGTAGAAGAAAATTGCCAGTGCTGTGCACATAGCATTCTTCACACCGAATGTATCTACATACTGTAGATGACTGCGTCGATATTTCGTTTTTTGGGAAGTAACAGCTCGATGATTAAATATTTTTACGAAATGCTTTAACAATAGATATAAAAATACTCATTCTGATGACTTTGGTTTGCGCTAAAGTATAATTTTTCTGTCATTAGCAGGTTGACAAGAGTGTTAAGGGCGGCGACATATTGTAGAAGAAAATTGCTAGTGCTGTGCACATAGCATTCTTCACACCGAATGTATCTACGTACTGTAGATGACTGCGTCGATATTTCGTTTTTTGGTAAGTAACAGCTCGATGATTAAATATTTTTACGTTATGCTTTAACATTAGGGTTAAAAATACTCATTCTGGAGACTTTGGTTTGCGCTAAAGTATAATTATTCTGTCATTAGCAGGTTGACAAGAGTGTTAAGGGCGGCGACATATTGTAGAAGAAAATTGCTAGTGCTGTGCACATAGCATTGTTCACACCGAATGTATCTACGTACTGTAGATGACTGCGTCGATATTTCGTTTTTTGGGAAGTAACAGCTCGATGATTAAATATTTTTACGAAATGCTTTAACAATAGAGATAAAAATACTTATTCTGATGACTTTGGTTTGCGCTAATGTATAATTTTTCTGTCATTAGCAGGTTGACAAGAGTGGAAAGGGCGGCGACATATTGTAGAAGAAAATTGCTACTGCTGTGCACATAGCATTCTTCACACCGAATATATCTTCGTACTGTAGATGACTGCGTCGATATTTCGTTTTTTGGTAAGTAACAGCTCGATGATTAAATATTTTTATGTTTTGCTTTAACATTAGGGTTAAAAATACTCATTCTGGAGACTTTGGTTTGCGCTAAAGTATAATTTTTCTGTCATTAGCAGGTTGACAAGAGTGTTAAGGGCGGCGACATATTGTAGAAGAAAATTGCTAGTGCTGTGCACGTAGCATTCTTCACACCGAATGTATCTACGTACTGTAGCTGACTGCGTCGATATTTCGTTTTTTGGTAAGTAACAGCTCGATGATTAAATATTTTTACGTTATGCTTTAACATTAGGGTTTAAAAATACTCATTCTGGAGACTTTGGTTTGCGCAAAAGTATAATTATTCTGTCATTAGCAGGTTGACAAGAGTGTTAAGGGCGGCGACATATTGTAGAAGAAAATTGCTAGTGCTGTGCACATAGCATTGTTCACACCGAATGTATCTACGTACTGTAGATGACTGCGTCGATATTTCGTTTTTTGGGAAGTAACAGCTCGATGATTAAATATTTTTACGAAATGCTTTAACAATAGAGATAAAAATACTTATTCTGATGACTTTGGTTTGCGCTAATGTATAATTTTTCTGTCATTAGCAGGTTGACAAGAGTGGAAAGGGCGGCGACATATTGTAGAAGAAAATTGCTAGTGCTGTGCACATAGCATTCTTCACACCGAATGTATCTTCGTACTGTAGATGACTGCGTCGATATTTCGTTTTTTGGTAAGTAACAGCTCGATGATTAAATATTTTTGTGTTATCCTTTAACATTAGGGTTAAAAATACTCATTCTGGAGACTTTGGTTTGCGCTAAAGTATAATTTTTCTGTCATTAGCAGGTTGACAAGAGTGTTAAGGGCGGCGACATATTGTAGAAGAAAATTGCTAGTGCTGTGCACATAGCATTCTTCACACCGAATGTATCTACGTACTGTAGATGACTGCGTCGATATTTCGTTTTTTGGTAAGTAACAGCTCGATGATTAAATATTTTTACGTTATGCTTTAACATTAGGGTTAAAAATACTCATTCTGGAGACTTTGGTTTGCGCTAAAGTATAATTTTTCTGTCATTAGCAGGTTGACAAGAGTGTTAAGGGCGGCGCCATATTGTAGAAGAAAATCGCTAGTGCTGTGCACATAGCATTCTCCACACCGAATGTATCTACGTACTGTAGATGACTGCGTCGATATTTCGTTTTTTGGGAAGTAACAGCTCGATGATTAAATATTTCTACGAAATGCTTTAACAATAGAGATAAAAATACTCATTCTGATGACTTTGGTTTGCGCTAAAGTATAATTTTTCTGTCATTAGCAGGTTGACAAGAGTGTTAAGGGCGGCGACATATTGTAGAAGAAAATTGCTAGTGCTGTGCACATAGCATTCTTCACACCGAATGTATCTACGTACTGTAGATGACTGCGTCGATATTTCGTTTTTTGGTAAGTAACAGCTCGATGATTAAATATTTTTATGTTATGCCTTATTATTATGGTTAAAAATACACATTCTGGAGACTTTGGTTTGCGCTAAAGTATAATTTTTCTGTCATTAGCAGGTTGACAAGAGTGTTAAGGGCGGCAACATATTGTAGAAGAAAACTGCTAGTGCTATACACATAGCATTCTTCACACCGAATGTATCTACGTACTGTAGATGACTGCGTCGATATTTCGTTTTTTGGTAAGTAACAGCTCGATGATTAAATATTTTTATGTTATGCTTTAACATTAGGGTTAAAAATACTCATTCTGGAGACTTTGGTTTGCGCTAAAGTATAATTTTTCTGTCATTAGCAGGTTGACAAGAGTGTTAAGGGCGGCGACATATTGTAGAAGAAAATTGCTAGTGCTGTGCACATAGCATTCTTCACACCGAATGTATCTACGTACTGTAGATGACTGCGTCGATATTTCGTTTTTTGGTAAGTAACAGCTCGATGATTAAATATTTTTATGTTATGCTTTAACATTAGGGTTAAAAATACTCATTCTGGAGACTTTGGTTTGCGCTAAAGTATAATTTTTCTGTCATTAGCAGGTTGACAAGAGTGTTAAGGGTGGCGACATATTGTAGAAGAAAATCGCTAGTGCTGTGCACATAGCATTCTTCACACCGAATGTATCTACGTACTGTAGATGACTGCGTCGATATTTCGTTTTTTGGGAAGTAACAGCTCGATGATTAAATATTTCTACGAAATGCTTTAACAATAGAGATAAAAATACTCATTCTGATGACTTTGGTTTGCGCTAAAGTATAATTTTTCTGTCATTAGCAGGTTGACAAGAGTGTTAAGGGCGGCGACATATTGTAGAAGAAAGTTGCTAGTGCTGTGCACATAGCATTCTTCACACCGAATGTATCTACGTACTGTAGATGACTGCGTCGATATTTCGTTTTTTGGTAAGTAACAGCTCGATGATTAAATATTTTTGTGTTATGCCTTATTATTATGGTTAAAAATACACATTCTGGAGACTTTGGTTTGCGCTAAAGTATAATTTTTCTGTCATTAGCAGGTTGACAAGAGTGTTAAGGGCGGCGACATATTGTAGAAGAAAATTGCTAGTGCTGTGCACATAGCATTCTTCACACCGAATGTATCTACGTACTGTAGATGACAGCGTCGATATTTCGTTTTTTGGTAAGTAACAGCTCGATGATTAAATATTTTTATGTTATGCTTTAACATTAGGGTTAGAAATACTCATTCTGGAGACTTTAGTTTGCGCTAAAGTATAATTTTTCTGTCATTAGCAGGTTGACAAGAGTGTTAAGGGCGGCGACATATTGTAGAAGAAAATTGCTAGTGCTGTGCACATAGCATTCTTCACACCGAATGTATCTACATACTGTAGACGACTGCGTCGATATTTCGTTTTTTGGGAAGTAACAGCTCGATGATTAAATATTTATATGTTATGCTTTAACATTAGGGTTTAAAATACTCATTCTGGAGACTTTGGTTTGCGCTAAAGTATAATTTTTCTATCATTAGCAGGTTGACAAGAGTGTTAAGGGCGGCGACATATTGTAGAAGAAAATTGCTAGTGCTGTGCACATAGCATTCTTCACACCGAATGTATCTACATACTGTAGACGACTGCGTCGATATTTCGTTTTTTGGGAAGTAACAGCTCGATGATTAAATATTTGTACGAAATGCTTTAACAATAGAGATAAAAATACTCATTCTGATGACTTTGGTTTGCGCTAAAGTATAATTTTTCTGTCATTAGCAGGTTGACAAGAGTGTTAAGGGCGGCGACATATTGTAGAAGAAAATTGCTAGTGCTGTGCACATAGCATTCTTCACACCGAATGTATCTACGTACTGTAGATGACTGCGTCGATATTTCGTTTTTTGGTAAGTAACAGCTCGATGATTAAATATTTATATGTTATGCTTTAACATTAGGGTTTAAAATACTCATTCTGGACACTTTGGTTTGCGCTAAAGTATAATTTTTCTGTCATTAGCAGGTTGACAAGAGTGTTAAGGGCGGCGACATATTGTAGAAGAAAATTGCTAGTGCTGTGCACATAGCATTCTTCACACCGAATGTATCTACGTACTGTAGATGACAGCGTCGATATTTCGTTGTTTGGTAAGTAACAGCTCGATGATTAAATATTTTTATGTTATGCTTTAACATTAGGGTTAAAAATACTCATTCTGGAGACTTTGGTTTGCGCTAAAGTATAATTTTTCTGTCATTAGCAGGTTGACAAGAGTGTTAAGGGCGGCGACATATTGTAGAAGAAAATTGCTAGTGCTGTGCACATAGCATTCTTCACACCGAATGTATCTACGTACTGTAGATGACTGCGTCGATATTTCGTTTTTTGGTAAGTAACGGCTCGATGATTAAATATTTTTATGTTATGCTTTAACATTAGGGTTAAAAATACTCATTCCGGAGACTTTGGTTCGCGCTAAAGTATAATTTTTCTGTCATTAGCAGGTTGACGAGAGTGTTAAGGGCGGCGACATATTGTAGAAGAAAATCGCTAGTGCTGTGCACATAGCATTCTTCACACCGAATGTATCTACGTACTGTAGATGACTGCGTCGATATTTCGTTTTTTGGGAAGTAACAGCTCGATGATTAAATATTTCTACGAAATGCTTTAACAATAGAGATAAAAATACTCATTATGATGACTTTGGTTTGCGCTAAAGTATAATTTTTCTGTCATTAGCAGGTTGACAAGAGTGTTAAGGGCGGCGACATATTGTAGAAGAAAATTGCTAGTGCTGTGCACATAGCATTCTTCACACCGAATGTATCTACGTACTGTAGATGACTGCGTCGATATTTCGTTTTTTGGGAAGTAACAGCTCGATGATTAAATATTTTTATGTTATGCCTTATTATTATGGTTAAAAATACACATTCTGGAGACTTTGGTTTGCGCTAAAGTATAATTTTTCTGTCATTAGCAGGTTGACAAGAGTGTTAAGGGCGGCGACATATTGTAGAAGAAAATTGCTAGTGCTGAGCACATAGCATTCTTCACACCGAATGTATCTACGTACTGTAGATGACTGCGTCGATATTTCGTTTTTTGGTAAGTAACAGCTCGATGATTAAATATTTTTATGTTATGCTTTAACATTAGGGTTAAAAATACTCATTCTCGAGACTTTGGTTTGCGCTAAAGTATAATTTTTCTGTCATTAGCAGGTTGACAAGAGTGTTAAGGGCGGCGACTTATTGTAGAAGAAAATTGCTAGTGCTGTGCACATAGCATTCTTCACACCGAATGTATCTACGTACTGTAGATGACTGCGTCGATATTTCGTTTTTTGGGAAGTAACAGCTCGATGATTAAATATTTTTACGAAATGCTTTAACAATAGAGATAAAAATACTCATTCTGATGACTTTGGTTTGCGCTAAAGTATAATTTTTCTGTCATTAGCAGGTTGACAAGAGTGTTAAGGGCGGCGACGTATTGTAGAAGAAAATTGCTAGTGCTGTGCACATAGCATTCTTCACACCGAATGTATCTACATACTGTAGACGACTGCGTCGATATTTCGTTTTTTGGGAAGTAACAGCTCGATGATTAAATATTTGTACGAAATGCTTTAACAATAGAGATAAAAATACTCATTCTGATGACTTTGGTTTGCGCTAAAGTATAATTTTTCTGTCATTAGCAGGTTGGCAAGAGTGTTAAGGACGGCGACATATTGTAGAAGAAAATTGCTAGTGCTGTGCACATAGCATTCTTCACACCGAATGTATCTACGTACTGTAGATGACTGCGTCGATATTTCGTTTTTTGGTAAGTAACAGCTCGATGATTAAATATTTATATGTTATGCTTTAACATTAGGGTTTAAAATACTCATTCTGGAGACTTTGGTTTGCGCTAAAGTATAATTTTTCTGTCATTAGCAGGTTGACAAGAGTGTTAAGGGCGGCGACATATTGTAGAAGAAAATTGCTAGTGCTGTGCACATAGCATTCTTCACACCGAATGTATCTACATACTGTAGACGACTGCGTCGATATTTCGTTTTTTGGGAAGTAACAGCTCGATGATTAAATATTTGTACGAAATGCTTTAACAATAGAGATAAAAATACTCATTCTGATGACTTTGGTTTGCGCTAAAGTATAATTTTTCTGTCATTAGCAGGTTGACAAGAGTGTTAAGGGCGGCGACATATTGTAGAAGAAAATTGCTAGTGCTGTGCACATAGCATTCTTCACATCGAATGTATCTACGTACTGTAGATGACTGCGTCGATATTTAGTTTTTTGGTAAGTAACAGCTCGATGATTAAATATTTATATGTTATGCTTTAACATTAGGGTTTAAAATACTCATTCTGGAGACTTTGGTTTGCGCTAAAGTATAATTTTTCTGTCATTAGCAGGTTGACAAGAGTGTTAAGGGCGGCGACATATTGTAGAAGAAAATTGCTAGTGCTGTGCACATAGCATTCTTCACACCGAATGTATCTACGTACTGTAGATGACAGCGTCGATATTTCGTTGTTTGGTAAGTAACAGCTCGATGATTAAATATTTTTATGTTATGCTTTAACATTAGGGTTAAAAATACTCATTCTGGAGACTTTGGTTTGCGCTAAAGTATAATTTTTCTGTCATTAGCAGGTTGACAAGAGTGTTAAGGGCGGCGACATATTGTAGAAGAAAATTGCTAGTGCTGAGCACATAGCATTCTTCACACCGAATGTATCTTCGTACTGTAGATGACTGCGTCGATATTTCTTTTTTTGGTAAGTAACAGCTCGATGATTAAATATTTTTATGTTATGCTTTAACATTAGGGTTAAAAATACTCATTCTGGAGACTTTGGTTTGCGCTAAAGTATAATTTTTCTGTCATTAGCAGGTTGACAAGAGTGTTAAGGGCGGCGACATATTGTAGAAGAAAATTGCTAGTGCTGAGCACATAGCATTCTTCACACCGAATGTATCTACGTACTGTAGATGACTGCGTCGATATTTCGTTTTTTGGTAAGTAACAGCTCGATGATTAAATATTTTTATGTTATGCTTTAACATTAGGGTTAAAAATACTCATTCTCGAGACTTTGGTTTGCGCTAAAGTATAATTTTTCTGTCATTAGCAGGTTGACAAGAGTGTTAAGGGCGGCGACTTATTGTAGAAGAAAATTGCTAGTGCTGTGCACATAGCATTCTTCACACCGAATGTATCTACGTACTGTAGATGACTGCGTCGATATTTCGTTTTTTGGGAAGTAACAGCTCGATGATTAAATATTTTTACGAAATGCTTTAACAATAGAGATAAAAATACTCATTCTGATGACTTTGGTTTGCGCTAAAGTATAATTTTTCTGTCATTAGCAGGTTGACAAGAGTGTTAAGGGCGGCGACATATTGTAGAAGAAAATTGCTAGTGCTGTGCACATAGCATTCTTCACACCGAATGTATCTACGTACTGTAGATGACTGCGTCGATATTTCGTTTTTTGGGAAGTAACAGCTCGATGATTAAATATTTTTATGTTATGCTTTAACATTAGGGTTAAAAATACTCATTCTGGAGACTTTGGTTTGCGCTAAAGTATAATTTTTCTGTCATTAGCAGGTTGACAAGAGTGTTAAGGGCGGCGACATATTGTAGAAGAAAATTGCTAGTGCTGTGCACATAGCATTCTTCACACCGAATGTATCTACGTACTGTAGATGACTGCGTCGATATTTCGTTTTTTGTGAAGTAACAGCTCGATGATTAAATATTTTTACGAAATGCTTTAACAATAGAGATAAAAATACTCATTCTGATGACTTTGGTTTGCGCTAAAGTATAATTTTTCTGTCATTAGCAGGTTGACAAGAGTGTTAAGGGCGGCGACATATTGTAGAAGAAAATTGCTAGTGCTGTGCACATAGCATTCTTCACACCGAATGTATCTACGTACTGTAGATGACACTGTCGATATTTCGTTTTTTGGGAAGTAACAGCTCGATGATTAAATATTTTTATGTTATGCTTTAACATTAGGGTTAAAAATACTCATTCTGGAGACTTTGGTTTGCGCTAAAGTATAATTTTTCTGTCATTAGCAGGTTGACAAGAGTGTTAAGGGCGGCGACATATTGTAGAAGAATATTGCTAGTGCTGTGCACATAGCATTCTTCACACCGAATGTATCTACGTACTGTAGATGACTGCGTCGATATCTCGTTTTTTGGTAAGTAACAGCTCGATGATTAAATATTTTTATGTTATGCTTTAACATTAGGGTTAAAAATACTCATTCTGGAGACTTTGGTTTGCGCTAAAGTATAATTTTTCTGTCATTAGCAGGATGACAAGAGTGTTAAGGGCGGCGACATATTGTAGAAGAAAATTGCTAGTGCTGTGCACATAGCATTCTTCACACCGAATGTATCTACATACTGTAGATGACTGCGTCGATATTTCGTTTTTTGGGAAGTAACAGCTCGATGATTAAATATTTTTACGAAATGCTTTAACAATAGATATAAAAATACTCATTCTGATGACTTTGGTTTGCGCTAAAGTATAATTTTTCTGTCATTAGCAGGTTGACAAGAGTGTTAAGGGCGGCGACATATTGTAGAAGAAAATTACTAGTGCTGTGCACATAGCATTCTTCACACCGAATGTATCTACGTACTGTAGATGACTGCGTCGATATTTCGTTTTTTGGTAAGTAACAGCTCGATGATTAAATATTTTTACGTTATGCTTTAACATTAGGGTTAAAAATACTCATTCTGGAGACTTTGGTTTGCGCTAAAGTATAATTATTCTGTCATTAGCAGGTTGACAAGAGTGTTAAGGGCGGCGACATATTGTAGAAGAAAATTGCTAGTGCTGTGCACATAGCATTGTTCACACCGAATGTATCTACGTACTGTAGATGACTGCGTCGATATTTCGTTTTTTGGGAAGTAACAGCTCGATGATTAAATATTTTTACGAAATGCTTTAACAATAGAGATAAAAATACTTATTCTGATGACTTTGGTTTGCGCTAATGTATAATTTTTCTGTCATTAGCAGGTTGACAAGTGTGGAAAGGGCGGCGACATATTGTAGAAGAAAATTGCTAGTGCTGTGCACATAGCATTCTTCACACCGAATGTATCTTCGTACTGTAGATGACTGCGTCGATATTTCGTTTTTTGGTAAGTAACAGCTCGATGATTAAATATTTTTATGTTTTGCTTTAACATTAGGGTTAAAAATACTCATTCTGGAGACTTTGGTTTGCGCTAAAGTATAATTTTTCTGTCATTAGCAGGTTGACAAGAGTGTTAAGGGCGGCGACATATTGTAGAAGAAAATTGCTAGTGCTGTGCACATAGCATTCTTCACACCGAATGTATCTACGTACTGTAGATGACTGCGTCGATATTTCGTTTTTTGGTAAGTAACAGCTCGATGATTAAATATTTTTACGTTATGCTTTAACATTAGGGTTTAAAAATACTCATTCTGGAGACTTTGGTTTGCGCTAAAGTATAATTATTCTGTCAATAGCAGGTTGACAAGAGTGTTAAGGGCGGCGACATATTGTAGAAGAAAATTGCTAGTGCTGTGCACATAGCATTGTTCACACCGAATGTATCTACGTACTGTAGATGACTGCGTCGATATTTCGTTTTTTGGGAAGTAACAGCTCGATGATTAAATATTTTTACGAAATGCTTTAACAATAGAGATAAAAATACTTATTCTGATGACTTTGGTTTGCGCTAATGTATAATTTTTCTGTCATTAGCAGGTTGACAAGAGTGGAAAGGGCGGCGACATATTGTAGAAGAAAATTGCTAGTGCTGTGCACATAGCATTCTTCACACAGAATGTATCTTCGTACTGTAGATGACTGCGTCGATATTTCGTTTTTTGGTAAGTAACAGCTCGATGCTTTAATATTTTTGTGTTATCCTTTAACATTAGGGTTAAAAATACTCATTCTGGAGACTTTGGTTTGCGCTAAAGTATAATTTTTCTGTCATTAGCAGGTTGACAAGAGTGTTAAGGGCGGCGACATATTGTAGAAGAAAATTGCTAGTGCTGTGCACATAGCATTCTTCACACCGAATGTATCTACGTACTGTAGATGACTGCGTCGATATTTCGTTTTTTGGTAAGTAACAGCTCGATGATTAAATATTTTTACGTTATGCTTTAACATTAGGGTTAAAAATACTCATTCTGGAGACTTTGGTTTGCGCTAAAGTATAATTTTTCTGTCATTAGCAGGTTGACAAGAGTGTTAAGGGCGGCGACATATTGTAGAAGAAAATCGCTAGTGCTGTGCACATAGCATTCTCCACACCGAATGTATCTACGTACTGTAGATGACTGCGTCGATATTTCGTTTTTTGGGAAGTAACAGCTCGATGATTAAATATTTCTACGAAATGCTTTAACAATAGAGATAAAAATACTCATTCTGATGACTTTGGTTTGCGCTAAAGTATAATTTTTCTGTCATTAGCAGGTTGACAAGAGTGTTAAGGGCGGCGACATATTGTAGAAGAAAATTGCTAGTGCTGTGCACATAGCATTCTTCACACCGAATGTATCTACGTACTGTAGATGACTGCGTCGATATTTCGTTTTTTGGTAAGTAACAGCTCGATGATTAAATATTTTTATGTTATGCCTTATTATTATGGTTAAAAATACACATTCTGGAGACTTTGGTTTGCGCTAAAGTATAATTTTTCTGTCATTAGCAGGTTGACAAGAGTGTTAAGGGCGGCGACATATTGTAGAAGAAAACTGCTAGTGCTATACACATAGCATTCTTCACACCGAATGTATCTACGTACTGTAGATGACTGCGTCGATATTTCGTTTTTTGGTAAGTAACAGCTCGATGATTAAATATTTTTATGTTATGCTTTAACATTAGGGTTAAAAATACTCATTCTGGAGACTTTGGTTTGCGCTAAAGTATAATTTTTCTGTCATTAGCAGGTTGACAAGAGTGTTAAGGGCGGCGACATATTGTAGAAGAAAATTGCTAGTGCTGTGCACATAGCATTCTTCACACCGAATGTATCTACGTACTGTAGATGACTGCGTCGATATTTCGTTTTTTGGTAAGTAACAGCTCGATGATTAAATATTTTTATGTTATGCTTTAACATTAGGGTTAAAAATACTCATTCTGGAGACTTTGGTTTGCGCTAAAGTATAATTTTTCTGTCATTAGCAGGTTGACAAGAGTGTTAAGGGTGGCGACATATTGTAGAAGAAAATCGCTAGTGCTGTGCACATAGCATTCTTCACACCGAATGTATCTACGTACTGTAGATGACTGCGTCGATATTTCGTTTTTTGGGAAGTAACAGCTCGATGATTAAATATTTCTACGAAATGCTTTAACAATAGAGATAAAAATACTCATTCTGGAGACTTTTGTTTGCGCTAAAGTATAATTTTTCTGTCATTAGCAGGTTGACAAGAGTGTTAAGGGCGGCGACATATTGTAGAAGAAAATTGCTAGTGCTGTGCACATAGCATTCTTCACACCGAATGTATCTACGTACTGTAGATGACTGCGTCGATATTTCGTTTTTTGGTAAGTAACAGCTCGATGATTAAATATTTTTATGTTATGCCTTATTATTATGGTTAAAAATACACATTCTGGAGACTTTGGTTTGCGCTAAAGTATAATTTTTCTGTCATTAGCAGGTTGACAAGAGTGTTAAGGGCGGCGACATATTGTAGAAGAAAATTGCTAGTGCTATACACATAGCATTCTTCACACCGAATGTATCTACGTACTGTAGATGACTGCGTCGATATTTCGTTTTTTGGTAAGTAACAGCTCGATGATTAAATATTTTTATGTTATGCTTTAACATTAGGGTTAAAAATACTCATTCTGGAGACTTTGGTTTGCGCTAAAGTATAATTTTTCTGTCATTAGCAGGTTGACAAGAGTGTTAAGGGCGGCGACATATTGTAGAAGAAAATTGCTAGTGCTGTGCACATAGCATTCTTCACACCGAATGTATCTACGTACTGTAGATGACTGCGTCGATATTTCGTTTGTTGGTAAGTAACAGCTCGATGATTAAATATTTTTATGTAATGCTTTAACATTAGGGTTAAAAATACTCATTCTGGAGACTTTGGTTTGCGCTAAAGTATAATTTTTCTGTCGTTAGCAGGTTGACAAGAGTGTTAAGGGCGGCGACATATTGTAGAAGAAAATTGCTAGTGCTGTGCACATAGCATTCTTCACACCGAATGTATCTACGTACTGTAGATGACAGCGTCGATATTTCGTTTTTTGGTAAGTAACAGCTCGATGATTAAATATTTTTATGTTATGCTTTAACATTAGGGTTAAAAATACTCATTCTGGAGACTTTGGTTTGCGCTAAAGTATAATTTTTCTGTCATTAGCAGGTTGACAAGAGTGTTAAGGGCGGCGACATATTGTAGAAGAAAATTGCTAGTGCTGTGCACATAGCATTCTTCACACCGAATGTATCTACGTACTGTAGATGACAGCGTCGATATTTCGTTTTTTGGTAAGTAACAGCTCGATGATTAAATATTTTTATGTTATGCTTTAACATTAGGGTTAAAAATACTCATTCTGGAGACTTTAGTTTGCGCTAAAGTATAATTTTTCTGTCATTAGCAGGTTGACAAGAGTGTTAAGGGCGGCGACATATTGTAGAAGAAAATTGCTAGTGCTGTGCACATAGCATTCTTCACACCGAATGTATCTACATACTGTAGACGACTGCGTCGATATTTCGTTTTTTGGGAAGTAACAGCTCGATGATTAAATATTTGTACGAAATGCTTTAACAATAGAGATAAAAATACTCATTCTGATGACTTTGGTTTGCGCTAAAGTATAATTTTTCTGTCATTAGCAGGTTGACAAGAGTGTTAAGGGCGGCGACATATTGTAGAAGAAAATTGCTAGTGCTGTGCACATAGCATTCTTCACACCGAATGTATCTACGTACTGTAGATGACTGCGTCGATATTTCGTTTTTTGGTAAGTAACAGCTCGATGATTAAATATTTATATGTTATGCTTTAACATTAGGGTTTAAAATACTCATTCTGGAGACTTTGGTTTGCGCTAAAGTATAATTTTTCTGTCATTAGCAGGTTGACAAGAGTGTTAAGGGCGGCGACATATTGTAGAAGAAAATTGCTAGTGCTGTGCACATAGCATTCTTCACACCGAATGTATCTACATACTGTAGACGACTGCGTCGATATTTCGTTTTTTGGGAAGTAACAGCTCGATGATTAAATATTTGTACGAAATGCTTTAACAATAGAGATAAAAATACTCATTCTGATGACTTTGGTTTGCGCTAAAGTATAATTTTTCTGTCATTAGCAGGTTGACAAGAGTGTTAAGGGCGGCGACATATTGTAGAAGAAAATTGCTAGTGCTGTGCACATAGCATTCTTCACACCGAATGTATCTACGTACTGTAGATGACTGCGTCGATATTTCGTTTTTTGGTAAGTAACAGCTCGATGATTAAATATTTATATGTTATGCTTTAACATTAGGGTTTAAAATACTCATTCTGGAGACTTTGGTTTGCGCTAAAGTATAATTTTTCTGTCATTAGCAGGTTGACAAGAGTGTTAAGGGCGGCGACATATTGTAGAAGAAAATTGCTAGTGCTGTGCACATAGCATTCTTCACACCGAATGTATCTACGTACTGTAGATGACTGCGTCGATATTTCGTTTTTTGGTAAGTAACAGCTCGATGATTAAATATTTTTAAGTTATGCTTTAACATTAGGGTTAAAAATACTCATTCTCGAGACTTTGGTTTGCGCTAAAGTATAATTTTTCTGTCATTAGCAGGTTGACAAGAGTGTTAAGGGCGGCGACATATTGTAGAAGAAAATTGCTAGTGCTGTGCACATAGCATTCTTCACACCGAATGTATCTACGTACTGTAGATGACTGCGTCGATATTTCGTTCTTTGGTAAGTAACAGCTCGATGATTAAATATTTTTATGTTATGCTTTAACATTAGGGTTAAAAATACTCATTCTCGAGACTTTGGTTTGCGCTAAAGTATAATTTTTCTGTCATTAGTAAGTTGACAAGAGTGTTAAGGGCGGCGACATATTGTAGAAGAAAATTGCTAGTGCTGTGCACATAGCATTCTTCACACCGAATGTATCTACGTACTGTAGATGACTGCGTCGATATTTCGTTTTTTGGTAAGTAACAGATGATTAAATATTTTTATGTTATGCTTTAACATTAGGGTTAAAAATACTCATTCTGGAGACTTTGGTTTGCGCTAAAGTATAATTTTTCTGTCATTAGCAGGTTGACAAGAGTGTTAAGGGCGGCGACATATTGTAGAAGAAAATTGCTAGTGCTGTGCACATAGCATTCTTCACACCGAATGTATCTACGTACTGTAGATGACTGCGTCGATATTTCGTTTTTTGGTAAGTAACAGCTCGATGATTAAATATTTTTATGTTATGCTTTAACATTAGGGTTAATAATACTCATTCTGGAGACTTTGGTTTGCGCTAAAGTATAATTTTTCTGTCGTTAGCAGGTTGACAAGAGTGTTAAGGGCGGCGACATATTGTAGAAGAAAATTGCTAGTGCTGTGCACATAGCATTCTTCACACCGAATGTATCTACGTACTGTAGATGACTGCGTCGATATTTCGTTTTTTGGGAAGTAACAGCTCGATGATTAAATATTTTTATGTTATGCTTTAACATTAGGGTTAAAAATACTCATTCTGGAGACTTTGGTTTGCGCTAAAGTATAGTTTTTCTGTCGTTAGCAGGTTGACAAGAGTGTTAAGGGCGGCGACATATTGCAGAAGAAAATTGCTAGTGCTGTGCACATAACATTCTTCACACCGAATGTATCTACGTACTGTAGATGACTGCGTCGATATTTCGTTTTTTGGTAAGTAACAGCTCGAATATTAAATATTTTTATGTTATGCTTTAACATTAGGGTTAAAAATACTCATTCTGGAGACTTTGGTTTGCGCTAAAGTATAATTTTTCTGTCGTTAGCAGGTTGACAAGAGTGTTAAGGGCGGCGACATATCGTAGAAGAAAATTGCTAGTGCTGTGCACATAGCATTCTTCACACCGAATGTATCTACGTACTGTAGATGACTGCGTCGATATTTCGTTTTTTGGTAAGTAACAGCTCGATGATTAAAAATTTTTGTGTTATGCTTTAACATTAGGGTTAAAAATACTCATTCTGGAGACTTTGGTTTGCGCTAAAGTATAATTTTTCTGTCGTTAGCAGGTTGACAAGAGTGTTAAGGGCGGCGACATATTGTAGAAGAAAATTGCTAGTGCTGTGCACATAGCATTCTTCACACCGAATGTATCTACGTACTGTAGATGACTGCGTCGATATTTCGTTTTTTGGGAAGTAACAGCTCGATGATTAAATATTTTTATGTTATGCTTTAACATTAGGGTTAAAAATACTCATTCTGGAGACTTTGGTTTGCGCTAAAGTATAATTTTTCTGTCATTAGCAGGTTGACAAGAGTGTTAAGGGCGGCGACATATTGTAGAAAAAAATTGCTAGTGCTGTGCACATAGCATTCTTCACACCGAATGTATCTACGTACTGTAGATGACTGCGTCGATATTTCGTTTTTTGGGAAGTAACAGCTCGATGATTAAATATTTTTACGAAACGCTTTAACAATAGAGATAAAAATACTCATTCTGATGACTTTGGTTTGCGCTAAAGTATAGTTTTTCTGACATTAGCAGGTTGACAAGAGTGTTAAGGGCGGCGACATATTGTAGAAGAAAATTGCTAGTGCTGTGCACATAGCATTCTTCACACCGAATGTATCTACGTACTGTAGATGACTGCGTCGATATTTCGTTTTTTGGTAAGTAACAGCTCGATGATTAAATATTTTTATGTTATGCTTTAACATTAGGGTTAAAAATACTCATTCTGGAGACTTTGGTTTGCGCTAAAGTATAATTTTTCTGTCATTAGCAGGTTGACATTAGTGTTAAGGGCGGCGACATATTGTAGAAGAAAATTGCTAGTGCTGTGCACATAGCATTCTTCACACCGAATGTATCTACGTACTGTAGATGACTGCGTCGATATTTCGTTTTTTGGGAAGTAACAGCTCGATGATAAAATATTTTTACGAAATGCTTTAACAATAGAGATAAAAATTCTCATTCTGATGACTTTGGTTTGCGCTAAAGTATGATTTTTCTGACATTAGCAGGTCGACAAGAGTGTTAAGGGCGGCGACATATTGTAGAAGAAAATTGCTAGTGCTGTGCACATAGCATTCTTCACACCGAATTGCTAGTAGATGACTGCGTCGATATTTCGTTTTTTGGTAAGTAACAGCTCGATGATTAAATATTTTTATGTTATGCTTTAACATTAGGGTTAAAAATACTCATTCTGGAGACTTTGGCTTGCGCTAAAGTATAATTTTTCTGTCATTAGCAGGTTGACAAGAGTGTTAAGGGCGGCGACATATTGTAGAAGAAAATTGCTAGTGCTGTGCACATAGCATTCTTCACACCGAATGTATCTACGTACTGTAGATGACTGCGTCGATATTTCGTTTTTGGGAAGTAACAGCTCGATGATTAAATATTTTTACGAAATGCTTTAACAATAGCGATAAAAATACTCATTCTGATGACTTTGGTTTGCGCTAAAGTAAAATTTTTCTGTCATTAGCAGGTTGACATGAGTGTTAAGGGCGGCGACATATTGTAGAAGAAAATTGCTAGTGCTGTGCACATAGCATTCTTCACACCGAATGTATCTACGTACTGTAGATGACTGCGTCGATATTTCGTTTTTTGGTAAGTAACAGCTCGATGATTAAATATTTTTAAGTTATGCTTTAACATTAGGGTTAAAAATACTCATTCTCGAGACTTTGGTTTGCGCTAAAGTATAATTTTTCTGTCATTAGCAGGTTGACAAGAGTGTTAAGGGCGGCGACATATTGTAGAAGAAAATTGCTAGTGCTGTGCACATAGCATTCTTCACACCGAATGTATCTACGTACTGTAGATGACTGCGTCGATATCTCGTTCTTTGGTAAGTAACAGTTCGATGATTAAATATTTTTATGTTATGCTTTAACATTAGGGTTAAAAATACTCATTCTCGAGACTTTGGTTTGCGCTAAAGTATAATTTTTCTGTCATTAGCAAGTTGACAAGAGTGTTAAGGGCGGCGACATATTGTAGAAGAAAATTGCTAGTGCTGTGCACATAGCATTCTTCACACCGAATGTATCTACGTACTGTAGATGACTGCGTCGATATTTCGTTTTTTGGTAAGTAACAGATGATTAAATATTTTTATGTTATGCTTTAACATTAGGGTTAAAAATACTCATTCTGGAGACTTTGGTTTGCGCTAAAGTATAATTTTTCTGTCATTAGCAGGTTGACAAGAGTGTTAATTGCGGCGACATATTGTAGAAGAAAATTGCTAGTGCTGTGCACATAGCATTCTTCACACCGAATGTATCTACGTACTGTAGATGACTGCGTCGATATTTCGTTTTTTGGTAAGTAACAGCTCGATGATTAAATATTTTTATGTTATGCTTTAACATTAGGGTTAATAATACTCATTCTGGAGACTTTGGTTTGCGCTAAAGTATAATTTTTCTGTCGTTAGCAGGTTGACAAGAGTGTTAAGGGCGGCGACATATTGTAGAAGAAAATTGCTAGTGCTGTGCACATAGCATTCTTCACACAGAATGTATCTACGTACTGTAGATGACTGCGTCGATATTTCGTTTTTTGGGAAGTAACAGCTCGATGATTAAATATTTTTATGTTATGCTTTAACATTAGGGTTAAAAATACTCATTCTGGAGACTTTGGTTTGCGCTAAAGTATAGTTTTTCTGTCGTTAGCAGGTTGACAAGAGTGTTAAGGGCGGCGACATATTGTAGAAGAAAATTGCTAGTGCTGTGCACATAACATTCTTCACACCGAATGTATCTACGTACTGTAGATGACTGCGTCGATATTTCGTTTTTTGGTAAGTAACGGCTCGAATATTAAATATTTTTATGTTATGCTTTAACATTAGGGTTAAAAATACTCATTCTGGAGACTTTGGTTTGCGCTAAAGTATAATTTTTCTGTCGTTAGCAGGTTGACAAGAGTGTTAAGGGCGGCGACATATTGTAGAAGAAAATTGCTAGTGCTGTGCACATAGCATTCTTCACACCGAATGTATCTACGTACTGTAGATGACTGCGTCGATATTTCGTTTTTTGGTAAGTAACAGCTCGATGATTAAATATTTTTGTGTTATGCTTTAACATAGGGTTAAAAATACTCATTCTGGAGACTTTGGTTTGCGCTAAAGTATAATTTTTCTGTCGTTAGCAGGTTGACAAGAGTGTTAAGGGCGGCGACATATTGTAGAAGAAAATTGCTAGTGCTGTGCACATAGCATTCTTCACACCGAATGTATCTACGTACTGTAGATGACTGCGTCGATATTTCGTTTTTTGGTAAGTAACAGCTCGATGATTAAATATTTTTATGTTATGCTTTAACATTAGGGTTAAAAATACTCATTCTGGAGACTTTGGTTTGCGCTAAAGTATAATTTTTCTGTCATTAGCAGGTTGACATTAGTGTTAAGGGCGGCGACATATTGTAGAAGAAAATTGCTAGTGCTGTGCACATAGCATTCTTCACACCGAATGTATCTACGTACTGTAGATGACTGCGTCGATATTTCGTTTTTTGGGAAGTAACAGCTCGATGATTAAATATTTTTACGAAACGCTTTAACAATAGAGATAAAAATACTCATTCTGATGACTTTGGTTTGCGCTAAAGTATAGTTTTTCTGACATTAGCAGGTTGACAAGAGTGTTAGGGGGGGCCACATATTGTAGAAGAAAATTGCTAGTGCTGTGCACATAGCATTCTTCACACCGAATGTATCTACGTACTGTAGATGACTGCGTCGATATTTCGTTTTTTGGTAAGTAACAGCTCGATGATTAAATATTTTTATGTTATGCTTTAACATTAGGGTTAAAAATACTCATTCTGGAGACTTTGGTTTGCGCTAAAGTATAATTTTTCTGTCATTAGCAGGTTGACATTAGTGTTAAGGGCGGCGACATATTGTAGAAGAAAATTGCTAGTGCTGTGCACATAGCATTCTTCACACCGAATGTATCTACGTACTGTAGATGACTGCGTCGATATTTCGTTTTTTGGGAAGTAACAGCTCGATGATTAAATATTTTTACGAAATGCTTTAACAATAGAGATAAAAATTCTCATTCTGATGACTTTGGTTTGCGCTAAAGTATGATTTTTCTGACATTAGCAGGTCGACAACAGTGTTAAGGGCGGCGACATATTGTAGAAGAAAATTGCTAGTGCTGTGCACATAGCATTCTTCACACCGAATTGCTAGTAGATGACTGCGTCGATATTTCGTTTTTTGGTAAGTAACAGCTCGATGATTAAATATTTTTATGTTATGCTTTAACATTAGGGTTAAAAATACTCATTCTGGAGACTTTGGTTTGCGCTAAAGTATAATTTTTCTGTCATTAGCAGGTTGACAAGAGTGTTAAGGGCGGCGACATATTGTAGAAGAAAATTGCTAGTGCTGTGCACATAGCATTCTTCACACCGAATGTATCTACGTACTGTAGATGACTGCGTCGATATTTCGTTTTTGGGAAGTAACAGCTCGATGATTAAATATTTTTACGAAATGCTTTAACAATAGCGATAATAATACTCATTCTGATGACTTTGGTTTGCGCTAAAGTATAATTTTTCTGTCATTAGCAGGTTAACATGAGTGTTAAGAGCGGCGACATATTGTAGAAGAAAATTGCTAGTGCTGTGCACATAGCATTCTTCACACCGAATGTATCTACGTACTGTAGATGACTGCGTCGATATTTCGTTTTTTGGTAAGTAACAGCTCGATGATTAAATATTTCTATGTTATGCTTTAACATTAGGGTTAAAAATACTCATTCTGGAGACTTTGGTTTGCGCTAAAGTATAATTTTTCTGTCATTAGCAGGTTGACAAGAGTGTTTAGGGCGGCGACATATTGTAGAAGAAAATTGCTAGTGCTGTGCACATAGCATTCTTCACACCGAATGTATCTACGTACTGTAGATGACTGCGTCGATATTTCGTTTTTTGGTAAGTAACAGCTCGATGATTAAATATTTTTATGTTATGCTTTAACATTAGGGTTAAAAATACTCATTCTGGAGACTTTGGTTTGCGCTAAAGTATAATTTTTCTGTCATTAGCAGGTTGACAAGAGTGTTAAGGGCGGCGACATATTGTAGAAGAAAATTGCTAGTGCTGTGCACATAGCATTCTTCACACCGAATGTATCTACGTACTGTAGATGACTGCGTCGGTATTTCGTTTTTTGGTAAGTAACAGCTCGATGATTGAATATTTTTATGTTATGCTTTAACATTAGGGTTAAAAATACTCATTGTGGAGACTTTGGTTTTCGCTAAAGTATAGTTTTTCTGTCATTAGCAGGTTGACAAGAGTGTTAAGGGCGGCGACATATTGTAGAAGAAAATTGCTAGTGCTGTGCACATAGCATTCTTCACACCGAATGTATCTACGTACTGTAGATGACTGCGTCGATATTTCGTTTTTTGGTAAGTAACAGCTCGATGATTAAATATTTTTATGTTATGCTTTAACATTAGGGTTAAAAATACTCATTCTGGAGACTTTGGTTTGCGCTAAAGTATAATTTTTCTGTCGTTAGCAGGTTGACAAGAGTGTTAAGGGCGGCGACATATTGTAGAAGAAAATTGCTAGTGCTGTGCACATAGCATTCTTCACACCGAATGTATCTACGTACTGTAGATGACTGCGTCGATATTTCGTCTTTTGGTAAGTAACAGCTCGATGATTAAATATTTTTATGTTATGCTTTAACATTAGGGTTAAAAATACTCATTCTGGAGACTTTGGTTTGCGCTAAAGTATAATTTTTCTGTCGTTAGCAGGTTGACAAGAGTGTTAAGGGCGGCGACATATTTTAGAAGAAAATTGCTAGTGCTGTGCACATAGCATTCTTCACACCGAATGTATCTACGTACTGTAGATGACTGCGTCGATATTTCGTTTTTTGGTAAGTAACAGCTCGATGATTAAATATTTTTATGTTATGCTTTAACATTAGGGATAAAAATACTCATTCTGGAGACTTTGGTTTGCGCTAAAGTATAATTTTTCTGTCATTAGCAGGTTGACAAGAGTGTTAAGGCGGCGACATATTGTAGAAGAAAATTGCTAGTGCTGTGCACATAGCATTCTTCACACCGAATGTATCTACGTACTGTGGATGACTGCGTCGTGATTTCGTTTTTTGGTAAGTAACAGCTCGATGATTAAATATTTTTACATAATGCTTTAACAATAGAGATAAAAATAATCATTCTGGTGACTTTGGTTTGCGCTATTGTACAAATTTTCTTTCATTAGCAGGTTGAGAAGAGGTGTGAGGGGCGGCGGCATATTGTAGAAGAAAATCACTAGTGCTGTGCACATAGCATTCCTCACACCGAATGTATCTACGTAGTGTGGATGACTGCGTCGATATTTCGATTTTTGGGAAGTAACAGCTGGATGATTAAATATTTTTACGAAATGCTTTAACAATAGAGACAAAAATACTCATTTTGATGACTTTGGTTTGGGCTAAAGTATAATTTTTCTGACATTAGCAGGTTGACAAGAGTGTTAAGGGCGGCGACATATTGTAGAAGAAAATTGCTAGTGCTGTGCACATAGCATTCTTCACACCGAATGTATCTACGTACTGTAGATGACTGCGTCAGTATTTCGTTTTTTGGTAAGTAACAGCTCGTTGATTGAATATTTTTATGTTATGCTTTAACATTAGGGTTAAAAATACTCATTCTGGAGACTTTGGTTTGCGCTAAAGTATAATTTTTCTGTCATTAGCAGGTTGACAAGAGTGTTAAGGGCGGCGACATATTGTAGAAGAAAATTGCTAGTGCTGTGCACATAGCATTCTTCACCACGAATGTATCTACGTACTGTAGATGACTGCGTCGATATTTCGTTTTTTGGTAAGTAACAGCTCGATGATTAAATATTTCTATGTTATGCTTTAACATTAGGGTTAAAAATACTCATTCTGATGACTTTGGTTTGCGCTAAAGTATAATTTTTCTGACTTTAGCAGGTTGACAAGAGTGTTAAGGGCGGCGACATCTTGTAGAAGAAAATTGCTAGTGCTGTGCACATAGCATTCTTCACACCGAATGTATCTACGTACTGTAGATGACTGCGTCGATATTTCGTTTTTTGGTAAGTAACAGCTCGATGATTAGATATTTTTATGTTATGCTTTAACATTAGGGTTAAAAATACTCATTCTGGAGACCTTGGTTTGCGCTAAAGTATAATTTTTCTGTCATTAGCAGGTCGACATGAGTGTTAAGGGCGGCGACATATTGTAGAAGAAAATTGCTAGTGCTGTGCACATAGCATTCTTCACACCGAATGTATCTACGTACTGTAGATGACTGCGTCGATATTTCGTTTTTTGGTAAGTAACAGCTCGATGATTAAATATTTTTACGAAATGCTTTAACAGTAGCGATAAAAATACTCATTCTGATGACTTTGGTTTGCGCTAAAGAATAATTTTTCTGTCATTAGCAGGTTGACAAGAGTGTTAAGGGCGGCGACATATTGTAGAAGAAAATTGCTAGTGCTGTGCACATAGCATTCTTCACACCGAATGTATCTACGTACTGTAGATGACTGCGTCGATATTTCGTTTTTTGGTAAGTAACAGCTCGATGATTAAATATTTTTATGTTATGCTTTAACATTAGGGTTAAAAATACTCATTCTCGAGACTTTGGTTTGCGCTAAAGTATAATTTTTCTGTCATTAGCAGGTTGACAAGAGTGTTAAGGGCGGCGACATATTGTAGAAGAAAATTGCTAGTGCTGTGCACATAGCATGCTTCACACCGAATGTATCTACGTACTGTAGATGACTGCGTCGATATTTCGTTTTTTGGTAAGTAACAGCTCGATGATTAAATATTTTTATGATATGCTTTAACATTAGGGTTAAAAATACTCATTCTGGAGACTTTGGTTTGCGCTAAAGTATAATTTTTCTGTCATTAGCAGGTTGACAAGAGTGTTAAGGGCGGCGACATATTGTAGAAGAAAATTGCTAGTGCTGTGCACATAGCATTCTTCACCACGAATGTATCTACGTACTGTAGATGACTGCGTCGATATTTCGTTTTTTGGTAAGTAACAGCTCGATGATTAAATATTTTTATGTTATGCTTTAACATTAGGGTTAAAAGTACTCATTCTGGAGACTTTGGTTAGCGCTGAAGTATAATTTTTCTGTCATTAGCAGGTTGACAAGAGTGTTAAGGGCGGCGACATATTGTAGAAGAAAATTGCTAGTGCTGTGCACATAGCATTCTTCACACCGAATGTATCTACGTACTGTAGATGACTGCGTCGATATTTCTATTTTTGGGAAGTAACAGCTCGATAATTAAATATTTTTACGAAATGCTTTAACAATAGAGATAAAAATACTCATTCTGATGACTTTGGCATGCGCTAAAGTATAATTTTTCTGTCATTAGCAGGTTGACAAGAGTGTTAAGGGCGGCGACATATTGTAGAAGAAAATTGCTAGTGCTGTGCACATAGCATTCTTCACACCGAATGTATCTACGTACTGTAGATGACTGCGTCGATATTTCGTTTTTTGGTAAGGAACAGCTCGATGATTAAATATTTTTATGTTATGCTTTAACATTAGGGTTAAAAATACTCATTCTGGAGACTTTGGTTTGCGCTAAAGTATAATATTTCCGTCATTAGCAGGTTGACAAGAGTGTTAAGGGCGGCGACATATTGTAGAAGAAAATTGCTAGTGCTGTGCACATAGCATTCTTCACACCGAATGTATCTACGTACTGTAGATGACTGCGTCGATATTTCGTTTCTTGGTAAGTAACAGCTCGATGATTAAATATTTTTATGTTATGCTTTAACATTAGGGTTAAAAATACTCATTGTGGAGACTTTGGTTTGCGCTAAAGTATAATTATTCTGTCATTAGCAGGTTGACAAAAGTGTTAAGGGCGGCGACATATTGTAGAAGAAAATTGCTAGTGCTGTGCACATAGCATTCTTCACACCGAATGTATCTACGTACTGTAGATGACTGCGTCGATGTTTCGTTTTTTGGTAAGTAACAGCTCGATGATTAAATATTTTTATGTTATGCTTTAACATTAGGGTTAAAAATACCCATTCTGGAGACTTTGGTTTGCGCTAAAGTATAATTTTTCTGTCGTTAGCAGGTTGACAAGAGTGTTAAGGGCGGCGACATATTGTAGAAGAAAATTGCTAGTGCTGTGCACATAGCATTCTTCACACCGAATGTATCTACGTACTGTAGATGACAGCGTCGATATTTCGTTTTTTGGTAAGTAACAGCTCGATGATTAAATATTTTTATGTTATGCTTTAACATTAGGGTTAAAAATACTCATTCTGGAGACTTTGGTTTGCGCTAGAGTATAATTTTTCTGTCATTAGCAGGTTGACAAGAGTGTTAAGGGCGGCGACATATTGTAGAAGAAAATTGCTAGTGCTGTGCACATAGCATTCTTCACACGGAATGTATCTACGTACTGTAGATGACTGCGTCGATATTTCGTTTTTTGGTAAGTAACAGCTCGATGATTAAATATTTTTATGTTATGCTTTAACATTAGGGATAAAAATACTCATTCTGGAGACTTTGGTTTGCGCTAAAGTATAATTTTTCTGTCATTAGCAGGTTGACAAGAGTGTTAAGGCGGCGACATATTGTAGAAGAAAATTGCTAGTGCTGTGCACATAGCATTCTTCACACCGAATGTATCTACGTACTGTGGATGACTGCGTCGTGATTTCGTTTTTTGGTAAGTAACAGCTCGATGATTAAATATTTTTACATAATGCTTTAACAATAGAGATAAAAATAATCATTCTGGTGACTTTGGTTTGCGCTATTGTACAAATTTTCTTTCATTAGCAGGTTGAGAAGAGGTGTGAGGGGCGGCGGCATATTGTAGAAGAAAATCGCTAGTGCTGTGCACATAGCATTCCTCACACCGAATGTATCTACGTAGTGTGGATGACTGCGTCGATATTTCGATTTTTGGGAAGTAACAGCTGGATGATTAAATATTTTTACGTAATGATTTAACAATAGAGATAGAAATACTCATTCTGGTGACTTTGGTTTGCGCTAAAGTATAAATTTTCTTTCATAGGCAGTTTGAGAAGAGGTGTGAGGGGCGGCGACATATTGTAGAAGATAATTGCTAGTGCTGTGCACATAGCATTCCTCACACCGAATGTATCTACGTACTGTAGATGACTGCGTCGACATTTCGTTTTTTGGGAAGTAACAGCTCGATGATTAAATATTTTTACGAAATGCTTTAACAATAGAGATAAAAATACTCATTCGGATGACTTTGGTTTGCGCTAATGTTTAAATTTTCTTTCATTAACAGGTTGAGAAAGGGTGTGAGGGACGGCGACATATTGTAGAAGAAAATCGCTTGTGCTGTGCACATATCATTCTTCACACCGAAGGTATATACGTACTGTGGGTGCCCGTTTCGATATTTCGTTTTTTGGTAAGTAACAGCTCGATATTTAAATATTTTTACGTTATGCTTTAACAATAGAGATAAAAATACTCATTCTAATGACTGGAGTTTTCGCTTATGTATAAATTTTCTTTCTTTAGCAGTTAGAGAAGAGGTGTGAGGGGCGGCGACGTATTGTAGAAGAAAATCGCTAGTGCTGTGCACATAACATTCTTCACACCGAATGTATCTACGTACTGTGGATGACTGCGTCGATATTTCGTTTTTTGGTAAGTAACACCTAGATGATTAAATCTGTTTTTGTTATGTTTTAACAATAGAGATAAAAATACTCATTCTGGTGGCTTTGGTTTCCGCTAATGTATAAATTTTTTATCATTAGCAGTTTGAGAAGTGGTGTGAGGGGCGGCGACATATTGTAGAAGAAAATCGCTAGTGCTGTGCACATAGCATTCTTCACACCGAATGTATCTACGTACTGTGGATGACTGCGTCGATATTTCGTTTTTTGGTAAGTAACTGCTCGATGATAAAATATTTTTATGTTATGCTTCAACAATAGAGATACCAATAATCATTCTGGTGACTTTGGTTTGCGCTGATCTATAAATTTTCTATCATTAGCTGGTTGAGAAGTGGTGTGAGGGGCGGCTACATATTGTAGAAGAAAATCGCTAGTGCTGTGCACATAGCATTCTTCACTTAGAATGTATCTACGTACTGTGGATGACTGCGTCGATATTTCGTTTTTTGGGAAGTAATAGCTGGATGATGAAATATTTTTATGTTATGCTTTAACAATAGAGATAAAAATACTCATTCTGGTGACTTTGGTTTGCGCTAATGTATAAATCATCATTCAAGAGCAGGTTGTGAAGAGGTGTGTGGGGCGCTACATATTGTAGAAGAAAATCGCTAGTGCTGTGGACATAGCATTCTTCACACCGAATGTATCTACGTACTGCGGATGACTGCGTCGATATTTCGTTTTTTGGGTAGTAATAGCTGGATGATGAAATATTTTTATGTTATGCTTTAACAATAGAGTTAAAAATACTCATTCTGGTGACTTTGGTTTGCGCTAATGTATAAATCATTATTCAAGAGCAGATTGAGAAAAGGTGTGAGGGGCAGCTACATATTGTAGAAGAAAATCGCTAGTGCTGTGCACATAGCATTCTTCACTTAGAATGTATCTACGTACTGTAGATGACTGCGTTGATTTTCGTTTTTTGGGAAGTAATAGCTGGATGATTAAATATTTTTGTGTAATTCTTTAGCAATAGAGATAAAAATACTCATTATGGCGACTTTGGTTTGCGCTAATGTATAAATCATCATTCAAGAGCAGGTTGTGAAGAGGTGTGAGGGGCGCTACATATTGTAGAAGAAAATCGCTAGTGCTGTGGACATAGCATTCTTCACACCGAATGTATCTACGTACTGTGGATGACTGCGTCGATATTTCGTTTTTTGGTAAGTAACAGCTCCATGATTACATATTTTTATTTAATGTTTTAACAATAGAGATAAAAATACTCATTCTGGTGATTTTGGTTTGCGCTAATGTATAAATCATTATTCAAGAGCAGATTGAGAAAAGGTGTGAGGGGCAGCTACATATTGTAGAAGAAAATCGCTAGTGCTGTGCACATAGCACTCTTCACACCGAATGTAACTACGTAGTGTGGATGACTGCGCCGATATTTCGTTTTTTGGTAAGTAACAGCTCGATGATAAAATATTTTTATGTAATGCTTTAACAATAGAGATAAAAATAATCATTCTGGTGTCTTTGGTTTGCGCTGATGTATAAATTTTCTCTTATTAGCAGGTTGAGAAGAGGTGTGAGAGGCAGCGACATATTGTAGAAAGAAATCGCTGGTGCTGTGCACATAGCATTCTTCACGCCGAATGTATCTACGTACTGTGGATGACTGCGTCGATATTTCGTTTTTTGGGAGGTAACAGCTCGATGATTAAATATTTTTATGTTATGCTTTAACAATAGAGGTAAAAATACTCATTCTGGTGACTTTCGTTTGCGCTAATGTATAAATTTTCTTTCATTATCAGTTTGAGAAGAGGTGTGAGGGGCGGCGACATACGGTAGAGAGAAAATCGCTAGTGCTGTGCACATAGCATTCTTCACACCGAATGTATCTACGTACTGTGGATGACTGCGTCGATATTTCGTTTTTTGGTAAGTAACAGCTCGATGATTAAATATTTTTATGTTATGCTTCAAGAATAGAGATAAAAATACTCATTCGGGTGACTTTCGTTTGCGCTAATGTATAAATTTTCTTTCATTAACAGGTTGAGAAGACGTTTGAGGGGCGGCGACATATTGTAGAAGAAAATCGCTAGTGCTGCGCACATATCATTCTTCACACCGAATGTATCTACGTACTGTGGATGCCTGCTTCGATATTTCGTTTTTTGGTAAGTAACAGCTCGACGTTTAAATATTATTATGATATGCTTTAACAATAGAGATAAAAGTACTCATTCTGATGACTTGTGTTTGCGCTAATGTATAAATTTTCTTTCATTAGCAGTTTGAGAAGAGGTGTGAGGGGCGGTGACATATTGTAGAAAAAAAACGTTAGTGCTGTGCATATAGCTTTCTTCACACCGAATGCATCTACGTACTGTGGATGACTGCGTCGAAAGTTCCTTTTTGGGTAAGTTACAGCTATTTGATTAAATATTTTTATGTTATGCTTTAACAATAGAGACGAAAATACTCATTCTGGTGACTTTCGTTTGCGATAATGTATAAACTTTCTGTCATTGGCTGGTTGAGAAGATGTGTAAGGGGCGGCGACATATTATAGAAGAAAATTGCTAGTGCTGTGCACTTAGCATTCTTCACACCGAATGTATCTACGTACTGTGGATGACTGCTTCGATATTTGGTTTTTTGGTTAGTAACAGCTCGATGATTAAATATGTTTTTGTTATGTTTTAACAATAGAGATAAAAATAGTCATTCTGGTGGCTTTAGTTTGCGCTAACGTATAAATTTTCTATCATTAGCAGGTTGAGAAGTGGTGTGAGGGGCGGCGACATGTTGTAGAAGAAAATCGCTAGTGCTGTGCACATAGCATTCTTCACACCGAATGTATCTACGTACTGTGGATGACTGCGTCGATATTTCGTTTTTTGGTTAGTAACAGCTCGATGATTAAATATTTTTATGTTATGCTTTAACAATAGAGATAAAAATACTCATTCTGGTGACTTTGGTTAGCGCTAATGTATAAGTTATCCTTCATTAGCAGGTTGAGAAGAGGTGTTAGGGGTGGCGAGATATTGTAGAAGAAAATCGCTAGTTCTGTGCACATAGTATTCTTCACACCGAATGTTTCTACGTACTGTGGAGGAGTGCGTCGATATTTCGTTTTTTGGTAAGTACAGCTCAATGTTTAAATATTCCTATGTTATGCTTTAACAATAGAGATAAAAATACTCATTCTTGTGACTTTGGTTTGCGCTGATGTATATATTTTCTTTCGGTAGCAGGTTGAGAAGAGGTGTGAGGGGCGGCGACATATTGTAGAAGAAAATCGCTAATGCTGTGCACATAGCATTCTTCACACCGAATGTATCTACGTACTGTAGATGACTGCGTCGATATTTCGTTTTTTGGTAAGTAACAGCTCGATGATTAAATATTTTTATTTATGCTTTAACATTAGGGTTAAAAATACTCGTTCTGGAGACTTTGGTTTGCGCTAAAGTATAATTTTTCTGTCGTTAGCAGGTTGACAAGAGTGTTAAGGGCGGCGACATATTGTAGAAGAAAATTGCTAGTGCTGTGCACATAGCATTCTTCACACCGAATGTATCTACGTACTGTAGATGACTGCGTCGATATTTCGTTTTTTGGTAAGTAACAGCTCGATGATTAACAATTTTTATGTTATGCTTTAACATTAGGGTTAAAAATACTCATTCTGGAGACTTTGGTTAGCGCTAAAGTACAATTTTTCTGTCCTTAGCAGGTTGACAAGAGTGTTAAGGGCGGCGACATATTGTAGAAGAAAATTGCTAGTGCTGTGCACATAGCATTCTTCACACCGAATGTATCTACGTACTGTAGATGACTGCGTCGATATTTCGTTTTTTGGTAAGTAACAGCTCGATGATTAAATATTTTTATGTTATGCTTTAACATTAGGGTTAAAAATACTCATTCTGGAGACTTTGGTTTGCGCTAAAGTATAATTTTTCTGTCGTTAGCAGGTTGACAAGAGTGTTAAGGGCGGCGACATATTGTAGAAGAAAATTGCTAGTGCTTTGCACATAGCATTCTTCACACCGAATGTATCTACGTACTGTAGATGACTGCGTCGATATTTCGTTTTTTGGTAAGTAACAGCTCGATGATTAAATATTTTTATGTTATGCTTTAACATTAGGGTTAAAAATACTCATTCTGGAGACTTTGGTTAGCGCTAATGTATAATTTTTCTTTCCTTAGCAGGTTGACAAGAGTGTTAAGGGCGGCGACATATTGTAGAAGAAAATTGCTAGTGCTGTGCACATAGCATTCTTCACACCGAATGTATCTACGTACTGTAGATGACTGCATCGATATTTCGTTTTTTGGTAACTAACAGCTCGATGATTAAATATTTTTATGTTATGCTTTAACATTAGGGTTAAAAATACTCATTCTGGAGACTTTGGTTTGCGCTAAAGTATAATTTTTCTGTCGTTAGCAGGTTGACAAGAGTGTTAAGGGCGGCGACATAATGTAGAAGAAAATTGCTAGTGCTGTGCACATAGCATTCTTCACACCGAATGTATCTACGTACTGTAGATGACTGCGTCGATATTTCGTTTTTTGGTAAGTAACAGCTCGATGATTAATTATTTTTATGTTATGCTTTAACATTAGGGTTAAAAATACTCATTCTGGAGACTTTGGTTTGCGCTAAAGTATAATTTTTCTGTCGTTAGCAGGTTGACAAGAGTGTTAAGGGCGGCGACATATTGTAGAAGAAAATTGCTAGTGCTGTGCACATAGCATTCTTCACACCGAATGTATCTACGTACTGTAGGTGACTGCGTCGATATTTCGTTTTTTGGTAAGTAACAGCTCGATGATTAAATATTTTTATGTTATGCTTTAACATTAGGGTTAAAAATACTCATTCTGGAGACTTTGGTTTGCGCTAAAGTATAATTTTTCTGTCGTTAGCAGGTTGACAAGAGTGTTAAGGGCGGCGACATATTGTAGAAGAAAATTGCTAGTGCTGTGCACATAGCATTCTTCACACCGAATGTATCTACGTACTGTAGATGACTGCGTCGATATTTCGTTTTTTGGTAAGTAACAGCTCGATGATTAAATATTTTTATGTTATGCTTTAACATTAGGGTTAAAAATACTCATTCTGGAGACTTTGGTTTGCGCTAAAGTATAATTTTTCTGTCGTTAGCAGGTTGACAAGAGTGTTAAGGGCGGCGACATATTGTAGAAGAAAATTGCTAGTGCTGTGCACATAGCATTCTTCACACCGAATGTATCTACGTACTGTAGATGACTGCGTCGATATTTCGTTTTTTGGTAAGTAACAGCTCGACGATTAAATATTTTTATGTTATGCTTTAACATTAGGGTTAAAAATACTCATTCTGGAGACTTTGGTTTGCGCTAAAGTATAATTTTTCTGTCGTTAGCAGGTTGACAAGAGTGTTAAGGGCGGCGACATATTGTAGAAGAAAATTGCTAGTGCTGTGCACATAGCATTCTTCACACCGAATGTATCTACGTACTGTAGATGACTGCGTCGATATTTCGTTTTTTGGTAAGTAACAGCTCGATGATTAAATATTTTTATGTTATGCTTTAACATTAGGGTTAAAAATACTCATTCTGGAGACTTTGGTTTGCGCTAAAGTATAATTTTTCTGTCCTTAGCAGGTTGACAAGAGTGTTAAGGGCGGCGACATATTGTAGAAGAAAATTGCTAGTGCTGTGCACATAGCATTCTTCACACCGAATGTATCTACGTACTGTAGATGACTGCGTCGATATTTCGTTTTTTGGTAAGTAACAGCTCGATGATTAAATATTTTTATGTTATGCTTTAACATTAGGGTTAAAAATACTCATTCTGGAGACTTTGGTTTGCGCTAAAGTATAATTTCTCTGTCGTTAGCAGGTTGACAAGAGTGTTAAGGGCGGCGACATATTGTAGAAGAAAATTGCTAGTGCTGTGCACATAGCATTCTTCACACCGAATGTATCTACGTACTGTAGATGACTGCGTCGATATTTCGTTTTTTGGTAAGTAACAGCTCCATGATTAAATATTTTTACGAAATGCTTTAACATTAGGGTTAAAAATACTCATTCTGGAGACTTTGGTTTGCGCTAAAGTATAATTTTTCTGTCGTTAGCAGGTTGACAAGAGTGTTAAGGGTGGCGACATATTGTAGAAGAAAATTGCTAGTGCTGTGCACGTAGCATTCTTCACACCGAATGTATCTACGTACTGTAGATGACTGCGTCGATATTTCGTTTTTTGGTAAGTAACAGCTCGATGATTAAATATTTTTATGTTATGCTTTAACATTAGGGTTAAAAATACTCATTCTGGAGACTTTGGTTTGCGCTAAAGTATAATTTTTCTGTCGTTAGCAGGTTGACAAGAGTGTTAAGGGCGGCGACATATTGTAGAAGAAAATTGCTAGTGCTGTGCACATAGCATTCTTCACACCGAATGTATCTACGTACTGTAGATGACTGCGTCGATATTTCGTTTTTTGGTAAGTAACAGCTCGATGATTAAATATTTTTACGAAATGCTTTAACATTAGGGTTAAAAATACTCATTCTGGAGACTTTGGTTTGCGCTAAAGTATAATTTTTCTGTCGTTAGCAGGTTGACAAGAGTGTTAAGGGCGGCGACATATTGTAGAAGAAAATTGCTAGTGCTGTGCACATAGCATTCTTCACACCGAATGTATCTACGTACTGTAGATGACTGCGTCGATATTTCGTTTTTTGGTAAGTAACAGCTCGATGATTAAATATTTTTATGTTATGCTTTAACATTAGGGTTAAAAATACTCATTCTGGAGACTTTGGTTTGCGCTAAAGTATAATTTTTCTGTCGTTAGCAGGTTGACAAGAGTGTTAAGGGCGGCGACATATTGTAGAAGAAAATTGCTAGTGCTGTGCACATAGCATTCTTCACACCGAATGTATCTACGTACTGTAGATGACTGCGTCGATATTTCGTTTTTTGGTAAGTAACAGCTCGATGATTAAATATTTTTATGTTATGCTTTAACATTAGGGTTAAAAATACTCATTCTGGAGACTTTGGTTTGCGCTAAAGTATAATTTTTCTGTCGTTAGCAGGTTGACAAGAGTGTTAAGGGCGGTGACATATTGCAGAAGAAAATTGCTAGTGCTGTGCACATGGCATTCTTCACACCGAATGTATCTACGTACTGTAGATGACTGCGTCGATATTTCGTTTTTTGGTAAGTAACAGCTCGATGATTAAATATTTTTACGAAATGCTTTAACATTAGGGTTAAAAATACTCATTCTGGAGACTTTGGTTTGCGCTAAAGTATAATTTTTCTGTCGTTAGCAGGTTGACAAGAGTGTTAAGGGCGGCGACATATTGTGGAAGAAAATTGCTAGTGCTGTGCACATAGCATTCTTCACACCGAATGTATCTACGTACTGTAGATGACTGCGTCGATATTTCGTTTTTTGGTAAGTAACAGCTCGATGATTAAATATTTTTACGAAATGCTTTAACATTAGGGTTAAAAATACTCATTCTGGAGACTTTGGTTTGCGCTAAAGTATAATTTTTCTGTCGTTAGCAGGTTGACAAGAGTGTTAAGGGCGGCGACATATTGTAGAAGAAAATTGCTAGTGCTGTGCACATAGCATTCTTCACACCGAATGTATCTACGTACTGTAGATGACTGCGTCGATATTTCGTTTTTTGGTAAGTAGCAGCTCGATGATTAAATATTTTTATGTTATGCTTTAACATTAGGGTTAAAAATACTCATTCTGGAGACCTTGGTTTGCGCTAAAGTATAATTTTTCGTTCGTTAGCAGGTTGACAAGAGTGTTAAGGGCGGCGACATATTGTAGAAGAAAATTGCTAGTGCTGTGCACATAGCATTCTTCACACCGAATGTATCTACGTACTGTAGATGACTGCGTCGATATTTCGTTTTTTGGTAAGTAACAGCTCGATGATTAAATATTTTTACGAAATGCTTTAACATTAGGGTTAAAAATACTCATTCTGGAGACTTTGGTTTGCGCTAAAGTATAATTTTTCTGTCGTTAGCAGGTTGACAAGAGTGTTAAGGGCGGCGACATATTGTAGAAGAAAATTGCTAGTGCTGTGCACATAGCATTCTTCACACCGAATGTATCTACGTACTGTAGATGACTGCGTCGATATTTCGTTTTTTGGTAAGTAGCAGCTCGATGATTAAATATTTTTATGTTATGCTTTAACATTAGGGTTAAAAATACTCATTCTGGAGACCTTGGTTTGCGCTAAAGTATAATTTTTCTGTCGTTAGCAGGTTGACAAGAGTGTTAAGGGCGGCGACATATTGTAGAAGAAAATTGCTAGTGCTGTGCACATAGCATTCTTCACACCGAATGTATCTACGTACTGTAGATGACTGCGTCGATATTTCGTTTTTTGGTAAGTAACAGCTCGATGATTAAATATTTTTACGAAATGCTTTAACATTAGGGTTAAAAATACTCATTCTGGAGACTTTGGTTTGCGTTAAAGTATAATTTTTCTGTCGTTAGCAGGTTGACAAGAGTGTTAAGGGCGGCGACATATTGTAGAAGAAAATTGCTAGTGCTGTGCACATAGCATTCTTCACACCGAATGTATCTACGTACTGTAGATGACTGCGTCGATATTTCGTTTTTTGGTAAGTAGCAGCTCGATGATTAAATATTTTTATGTTATGCTTTAACATTAGGGTTAAAAATACTCATTCTGGAGACCCTGGTTTGCGCTAAAGTATAATTTTTCTGTCGTTAGCAGGTTGACAAGAGTGTTAAGGGCGGCGACATATTGTAGAAGAAAATTGCTAGTGCTGTGCACATAGCATTCTTCACACCGAATGTATCTACGTACTGTAGATGACTGCGTCGATATTTCGTTTTTTGGTAAGTAACAGCTCGATGATTAAATATTTTTATGTTATGCTTTAACATTAGGGTTAAAAATACTCATTCTGGAGACCTTGGTTTGCGCTAAAGTATAATTTTTCTGTCGTTAGCAGGTTGACAAGAGTGTTAAGGGCGGCGACATATTGTAGAAGAAAATTGCTAGTGCTGTGCACATAGCATTCTTCACACCGAATGTATCTACGTACTGTAGATGACTGCGTCGATATTTCGTTTTTTGGTAAGTAACAGCTCGATGATTAAATATTTTTATGTTATGCTTTAACATTAGGGTTAAAAATACTCATTCTGGAGACCTTGGTTTGCGCTAAAGTATAATTTTTCTGTCGTTAGCAGGTTGACAAGAGTGTTAAGGGCGGCGACATATTGTAGAAGAAAATTGCTAGTGCTGTGCACATAGCATTCTTCACACCGAATGTATCTACGTACTGTAGATGACTGCGTCGATATTTCGTTTTTTGGTAAGTAGCAGCTCGATGATTAAATATTTTTATGTTATGCTTTAACATTAGGGTTAAAAATACTCATTCTGGAGACTTTGGTTTGCGCTAAAGTATAATTTTTCTGTCGTTAGCAGGTTGACAAGAGTGTTAAGGGCGGCGACATATTGTAGAAGAAAATTGCTAGTGCTGTGCACATAGCATTCTTCACACCGAATGTATCTACGTACTGTAGATGACTGCGTCGATATTTCGTTTTTTGGTAAGTAGCAGCTCGATGATTAAATATTTTTATGTTATGCTTTAACATTAGGGTTAAAAATACTCATTCTGGAGACTTTGGTTTGCGCTAAAGTATAATTTTTCTGTCGTTAGCAGGTTGACAAGAGTGTTAAGGGCGGCGACATATTGTAGAAGAAAATTGCTAGTGCTGTGCACATAGCATTCTTCACACCGAATGTATCTACGTACTGTAGATGACTGCGTCGATATTTCGTTTTTTGGTAAGTAACAGCTCGATGATTAAATATTTTTATGTTATGCTTTAACATTAGGGTTAAAAATACTCATTCTGGAGACCTTGGTTTGCGCTAAAGTATAATTTTTCTGTCGTTAGCAGGTTGACAAGAGTGTTAAGGGCGGCGACATATTGTAGAAGAAAATTGCTAGTGCTGTGCACATAGCATTCTTCACACCGAATGTATCTACGTACTGTAGATGACTGCGTCGATATTTCGTTTTTTGGTAAGTAACAGCTCGATGATTAAATATTTTTATGTTATGCTTTAACATTAGGGTTAAAAATACTCATTCTGGAGACTTTGGTTTGCGCTAAAGTATAATTTTTCTGTCGTTAGCAGGTTGACAAGAGTGTTAAGGGCGGCGACATATTGTAGAAGAAAATTGCTAGTGCTGTGCACATAGCATTCTTCACACCGAATGTATCTACGTACTGTAGATGACTGCGGCGATATTTCGTTTTTTGGTAAGTAACAGCTCGATGATTAAATATTTTTATGTTATGCTTTGACATTAGGGTTAAAAATACTCATTCTGGAGACTTTGGTTTGCGCTAAAGTATAATTTTTCTGTCGTTAGCAGGTTGACAAGAGTGTTAAGGGCGGCGACATATTGTAGAAGAAAATTGCTAGTGCTGTGCACATAACATTCTTCACACCGAATGTATCTACGTACTGTAGATGACTGCGTCGATATTTCGTTTTTTGGTAAGTAACAGCTCGATGATTAAATATTTTTATGTTATGCTTTAACATTAGGGTTAAAAATACTCATTCTGGAGACTTTGCTTTGCGCTAAAGTATAATTTTTCTGTCGTTAGCAGGTTGACAAGAGTGTTAAGGGCGGCGACATATTGTAGAAGAAAATTGCTAGTGCTGTGCACATAGCATTCTTCACACCGAATGTATCTACGTACTGTAGATGACTGCGTCGATATTTCGTTTTTTGGTAAGTAACAGCTCGATGATTAAATATTTTTATGTTATGCTTTAACATTAGGGTTAAAAATACTCATTCTGGAGACTTTGGTTTGCGCTAAAGTATAGTTTTTCTGTCGTTAGCAGGTTGCAAGAGTGTTAAGGGCGGCGACATATTGTAGAAGAAAATTGCTAGTGCTGTGCACATAACATTCTTCACACCGAATGTATCTACGTACTGTAGATGACTGCGTCGATATTTCGTTTTTTGGTAAGTAACAGCTCGATGATTAAATATTTTTACGAAATGCTTTAACATTAGGGTTAAAAATACTCTTTCTGGAGACTTTGGTTTGCGCTAAAGTATAATTTTTCTGTCGTTAGCAGGTTGACAAGAGTGTTAAGGGCGGCGACATATTGTATAAGAAAATTGCTAGTGCTGTGCACATAGCATTCTTCACACCGAATGTATCTACGTACTGTAGATGACTGCGTCGATATTTCGTTTTTTGGTAAGTAACAGCTCGATGATTAAATATTTTTATGTTATGCTTTAACATTAGGGTTAAAAATACTCATTCTGGAGACTTTGGTTTGCGCTAAAGTATAATTTTTCTGGCGTTAGCAGGTTGACAAGAGTGTTAAGGGCGGCGACATATTGTAGAAGAAAATTGCTAGTGCCGTGCACATAGCATTCTTCACACCGAATGTATCTACGTACTGTAGATGACTGCGGCGATATTTCGTTTTTTGGTAAGTAACAGCTCGATGATTAAATATTTTTACGAAATGCTTTAACATTAGGGTTAAAAATACTCATTCTGGAGACTTTGGTTTGCGCTAAAGTATAATTTTTCTGTCGTTAGCAGGTTGACAAGAGTGTTAAGGGCGGCGACATATTGTAGAAGAAAATTGCTAGTGCTGTGCACATAGCATTCTTCACACCGAATGTATCTACGTACTGTAGATGACTGCGTCGATATTTCGTTTTTTGGTAAGTAACAGCTCGATGATTAAATATTTTTACGAAATGCTTTAACATTAGGGTTAAAAATACTCATTCTGGAGACTTTGGTTTGCGCTAAAGTATAATTTTTCTGTCGTTAGCAGGTTGACAAGAGTGTTAAGGGCGGCGACATATTGTAGAAGAAAATTGCTAGTGCTGTGCACATAGCATTCTTCACACCGAATGTATCTACGTACTGTAGATGACTGCGTCGATATTTCGTTTTTTGGTAAGTAACAGCTCGATGATTAAATATTTTTACAAAATGCTTTAACATTAGGGTTAAAAATACTCATTCTGGAGACTTTGGTTTGCGCTAAAGTATAATTTTTCTGTCGTTAGCAGGTTGACAAGAGTGTTAAGGGCGGCGACATATTGTAGAAGAAAATTGCTAGTGCTGTGCACATAGCACTCTTCACACCGAATGTATCTACGTACTGTAGATGACTGCGTCGATATTTCGTTTTTTGGTAAGTAACAGCTCGATGATTAAATATTTTTATGTTATGCTTTAACATTAGGGTTAAAAATACTCATTCTGGAGACTTTGGTTTGCGCTAAAGTATAATTTTTCTGTCGTTTGCAGGTTGACAAGAGTGTTAAGGGCGGCGACATATTGTAGAAGAAAATTGCTAGTGCTGTGCACATAGCATTCTTCACACCGAATGTATCTACGTACTGTAGATGACTGCGTCGATATTTCGTTTTTTGGTAAGTAACAGCTCGATGATTAAATATTTTTACGAAATGCTTTAACATTAGGGTTAAAAATACTCATTCTGGAGACTTTTTTTTGCGCTAAAGTATAATTTTTCTGTCGTTAGCAGGTTGACAAGAGTGTTAAGGGCGGCGACATATTGTAGAAGAAAATTGCTAGTGCTGTGCACATAGCATTCTTCACACCGAATGTATCTACGTACTGTAGATGACTGCGTCGATATTTCGTTTTTTGGTAAGTAACAGCTCGATGATTAAATATTTTTATGTTATGCTTTAACATTAGGGTTAAAAATACTCATTCTGGAGACTTTGGTTTGCGCTAAAGTATAATTTTTCTGTCGTTAGCAGGTTGACAAGAGTGTTAAGGGCGGCGACATATTGTAGAAGAAAATTGCTAGTGCTGTGCACATAGCATTCTTCACACCGAATGTATCTACGTACTGTAGATGACTGCGTCGATATTTCGTTTTTTGGTAAGTAACAGCTCGATGATTAAATATTTTTATGTTATGCTTTAACATTAGGGTTAAAAATACTCATTCTGGAGACCTTGGTTTGCGCTAAAGTATAATTTTTCTGTCGTTAGCAGGTTGACAAGAGTGTTAAGGGCGGCGACATATTGTAGAAGAAAATTGCTAGTGCTGTGCACATAGCATTCTTCACACCGAATGTATCTACGTACTGTAGATGACTGCGTCGATATTTCGTTTTTTGGTAAGTAACAGCTCGATGATTAAATATTTTTACGAAATGCTTTAACATTAGGGTTAAAAATACTCATTCTGGAGACTTTGGTTTGCGCTAAAGTATAATTTTTCTGTCGTTAGCAGGTTGACAAGAGTGTTAAGGGCGGCGACATATTGTAGAAGAAAATTTCTAGTGCTGTGCAAATAGCATTCTTCACACCGAATGTATCTACGTACTGTAGATGACTGCGTCGATATTTCGTTTTTTGGTAAGTAACAGCTCGATGATTAAATATTTTTACGAAATGCTTTAACATTAGGGTTAAAAATACTCATTCTGGAGACTTTGGTTTGCGCTAAAGTATAGTTTTTCTGTCGTTAGCAGGTTGACAAGAGTGTTAAGGGCGGCGACATATTGTAGAAGAAAATTTCTAGTGCTGTGCACATAGCATTCTTCACTCCGAATGTATCTACGTACTGTAGATGACTGCGTCGATATTTCGTTTTTTGGTAAGTAACAGCTCGATGATTAAATATTTTTACGAAATGCTTTAACATTAGGGTTAAAAATACTCATTCTGGAGACTTTGGTTTGCGCTAAAGTATAATTTTTCTGTCGTTAGCAGGTTGACAAGAGTGTTAAGGGCGGCGACATATTGTAGAAGAAAATTTCTAGTGCTGTGCACATAGCATTCTTCACACCGAATGTATCTACGTACTGTAGATGACTGCGTCGATATTTCGTTTTTTGGTAAGTAACAGCTCGATGATTAAATATTTTTACGAAATGCTTTAACATTAGGGTTAAAAATACTCATTCTGGAGACTTTGGTTTGCGCTAAAGTATAGTTTTTCTGTCGTTAGCAGGTTGACAAGAGTGTTAAGGGCGGCGACATATTGTAGAAGAAAATTTCTAGTGCTGTGCACATAGCATTCTTCACACCGAATGTATCTACGTACTGTAGATGACTGCGTCGATATTTCGTTTTTTGGTAAGTAACAGCTCGATGATTAAATATTTTTACGAAATGCTTTAACATTAGGGTTAAAAATACTCATTCTGGAGACTTTGGTTTGCGCTAAAGTATAGTTTTTCTGTCGTTAGCAGGTTGACAAGAGTGTTAAGGGCGGCGACATATTGTAGAAGAAAATTGCTAGTGCTGTGCACATAACATTCTTCACACCGAATGTATCTACGTACTGTAGATGACTGCGTCGATATTTCGTTTTTTGGTAAGTAGCAGCTCGATGATTAAATATTTTTATGTTATGCTTTAACATTAGGGTTAAAAATACTCATTCTGGAGACTTTGGTTTGCGCTAAAGTATAATTTTTCTGTCGTTAGCAGGTTGACAAGAGTGTTAAGGGCGGCGACATATTGTAGAAGAAAATTGCTAGTGCTGTGCACATAGCATTCTTCACACCGAATGTATCTACGTACTGTAGATGACTGCGTCGATATTTCGTTTTTTGGTAAGTAGCAGCTCGATGATTAAATATTTTTATGTTATGCTTTAAACATTAGGGTTAAAAATACTCATTCTGGAGACTTTGGTTTGCGCTAAAGTATAATTTTTCTGTCGTTAGCAGGTTGACAAGAGTGTTAAGGGCGGCGACGTATTGTAGAAGAAAATTGCTAGTGCTGTGCACATAGCATTCTTCACACCGAATGTATCTACGTACTGTAGATGACTGCGTCGATATTTCGTTTTTTGGTAAGTAACAGCTCGATGATTAAATATTTTTACGAAATGCTTTAACATTAGGGTTAAAAATACTCATTCTGGAGACTTTGGTTTGCGCTAAAGTATAGTTTTTCTGTCGTTAGCAGGTTGACAAGAGTGTTAAGGGCGGCGACATATTGTAGAAGAAAATTGCTAGTGCTGTGCACATAACATTCTTCACACCGAATGTATCTACGTACTGTAGATGACTGCGTCGATATTTCGTTTTTTGGTAAGTAGCAGCTCGATGATTAAATATTTTTATGTTATGCTTTAACATTAGGGTTAAAAATACTCATTCTGGAGACTTTGGTTTGCGCTAAAGTATAATTTTTCTGTCGTTAGCAGGTTGACAAGAGTGTTAAGGGCGGCGACATATTGTAGAAGAAAATTGCTAGTGCTGTGCACATAGCATTCTTCACACCGAATGTATCTACGTACTGTAGATGACTGCGTCGATATTTCGTTTTTTGGTAAGTAGCAGCTCGATGATTAAATATTTTTATGTTATGCTTTAAACATTAGGGTTAAAAATACTCATTCTGGAGACTTTGGTTTGCGCTAAAGTATAATTTTTCTGTCGTTAGCAGGTTGACAAGAGTGTTAAGGGCGACGACATATTGTAGAAGAAAATTGCTAGTGCTGTGCACATAGCATTCTTCACACCGAATGTATCTACGTACTGTAGATGACTGCGTCGATATTTCGTTTTTTGGTAAGTAGCAGCTCGATGATTAAATATTTTTATGTTATGCTTTAAACATTAGGGTTAAAAATACTCATTCTGGAGACTTTGGTTTGCGCTAAAGTATAATTTTTCTGTCGTTAGCAGGTTGACAAGAGTGTTAAGGGCGGCGACATATTGTAGAAGAAAATTGCTAGTGCTGTGCACATAGCATTCTTCACACCGAATGTATCTACGTACTGTAGATGACTGCGTCGATATTTCGTTTTTTGGTAAGTAGCAGCTCGATGATTAAATATTTTTATGTTATGCTTTAAACATTAGGGTTAAAAATACTCATTCTGGAGACTTTGGTTTGCGCTAAAGTATAATTTTTCTGTCGTTAGCAGGTTGACAAGAGTGTTAAGGGCGGCGACATATTGTAGAAGAAAATTGCTAGTGCTGTGCACATAGCATTCTTCACACCGAATGTATCTACGTACTGTAGATGACTGCGTCGATATTTCGTTTTTTGGTAAGTAGCAGCTCGATGATTAAATATTTTTATGTTATGCTTTAAACATTAGGGTTAAAAATACTCATTCTGGAGACTTTGGTTTGCGCTAAAGTATAATTTTTCTGTCGTTAGCAGGTTGACAAGAGTGTTAAGGGCGGCGACATATTGTAGAAGAAAATTGCTAGTGCTGTGCACATAGCATTCTTCACACCGAATGTATCTACGTACTGTAGATGACTGCGTCGATATTTCGTTTTTTGGTAAGTAGCAGCTCGATGATTAAATATTTTTATGTTATGCTTTAAACATTAGGGTTAAAAATACTCATTCTGGAGACTTTGGTTTGCGCTAAAGTATAATTTTTCTGTCGTTAGCAGGTTGACAAGAGTGTTAAGGGCGGCGACATATTGTAGAAGAAAATTGCTAGTGCTGTGCACATAGCATTCTTCACACCGAATGTATCTACGTACTGTAGATGACTGCGTCGATATTTCGTTTTTTGGTAAGTAGCAGCTCGATGATTAAATATTTTTATGTTATGCTTTAAACATTAGGGTTAAAAATACTCATTCTGGAGACTTTGGTTTGCGCTAAAGTATAATTTTTCTGTCGTTAGCAGGTTGACAAGAGTGTTAAGGGCGGCGACATATTGTAGAAGAAAATTGCTAGTGCTGTGCACATAGCATTCTTCACACCGAATGTATCTACGTACTGTAGATGACTGCGTCGATATTTCGTTTTTTGGTAAGTAGCAGCTCGATGATTAAATATTTTTATGTTATGCTTTAAACATTAGGGTTAAAAATACTCATTCTGGAGACTTTGGTTTGCGCTAAAGTATAATTTTTCTGTCGTTAGCAGGTTGACAAGAGTGTTAAGGGCGGCGACATATTGTAGAAGAAAATTGCTAGTGCTGTGCACATAGCATTCTTCACACCGAATGTATCTACGTACTGTAGATGACTGCGTCGATATTTCGTTTTTTGGTAAGTAGCAGCTCGATGATTAAATATTTTTATGTTATGCTTTAAACATTAGGGTTAAAAATACTCATTCTGGAGACTTTGGTTTGCGCTAAAGTATAATTTTTCTGTCGTTAGCAGGTTGACAAGAGTGTTAAGGGCGGCGACATATTGTAGAAGAAAATTGCTAGTGCTGTGCACATAGCATTCTTCACACCGAATGTATCTACGTACTGTAGATGACTGCGTCGATATTTCGTTTTTTGGTAAGTAGCAGCTCGATGATTAAATATTTTTATGTTATGCTTTAAACATTAGGGTTAAAAATACTCATTCTGGAGACTTTGGTTTGCGCTAAAGTATAATTTTTCTGTCGTTAGCAGGTTGACAAGAGTGTTAAGGGCGGCGACATATTGTAGAAGAAAATTGCTAGTGCTGTGCACATAGCATTCTTCACACCGAATGTATCTACGTACTGTAGATGACTGCGTCGATATTTCGTTTTTTGGTAAGTAGCAGCTCGATGATTAAATATTTTTATGTTATGCTTTAACATTAGGGTTAAAAATACTCATTCTGGAGACTTTGGTTTGCGCTAAAGTATAATTTTTCTGTCGTTAGCAGGTTGACAAGAGTGTTAAGGGCGGCGACATATTGTAGAAGAAAATTGCTAGTGCTGTGCACATAGCATTCTTCACACCGAATGTATCTACGTACTGTAGATGACTGCGTCGATATTTCGTTTTTTGGTAAGTAGCAGCTCGATGATTAAATATTTTTATGTTATGCTTTAAACATTAGGGTTAAAAATACTCATTCTGGAGACTTTGGTTTGCGCTAAAGTATAATTTTTCTGTCGTTAGCAGGTTGACAAGAGTGTTAAGGGCGGCGACATATTGTAGAAGAAAATTGCTAGTGCTGTGCACATAGCATTCTTCACACCGAATGTATCTGCGTACTGTAGATGACTGCGTCGATATTTCGTTTTTTGGTAAGTAACAGCTCGATGATTAAATATTTTTACGAAATGCTTTAACATTAGGGTTAAAAATACTCATTCTGGAGACTTTGGTTTGCGCTAAAGTATAGTTTTTCTGTCGTTAGCAGGTTGACAAGAGTGTTAAGGGCGGCGACATATTGTAGAAGAAAATTGCTAGTGCTGTGCACATAACATTCTTCACACCGAATGTATCTACGTACTGTAGATGACTGCGTCGATATTTCGTTTTTTGGTAAGTAACAGCTCGATGATTAAATATTTTTATGTTATGCTTTAAACATTAGGGTTAAAAATACTCATTCTGGAGACTTTGGTTTGCGCTAAAGTATAATTTTTCTGTCGTTAGCAGGTTGACAAGAGTGTTAAGGGCGGCGACATATTGTAGAAGAAAATTGCTAGTGCTGTGCACATAGCATTCTTCACACCGAATGTATCTACGTACTGTAGATGACTGCGTCGATATTTCGTTTTTTGGTAAGTAGCAGCTCGATGATTAAATATTTTTATGTTATGCTTTAAACATTAGGGTTAAAAATACTCATTCTGGAGACTTTGGTTTGCGCTAAAGTATAATTTTTCTGTCGTTAGCAGGTTGACAAGAGTGTTAAGGGCGGCGACATATTGTAGAAGAAAATTGCTAGTGCTGTGCACATAGCATTCTTCACACCGAATGTATCTACGTACTGTAGATGACTGCGTCGATATTTCGTTTTTTGGTAAGTAGCAGCTCGATGATTAAATATTTTTATGTTATGCTTTAAACATTAGGGTTAAAAATACTCATTCTGGAGACTTTGGTTTGCGCTAAAGTATAATTTTTCTGTCGTTAGCAGGTTGACAAGAGTGTTAAGGGCGGCGACATATTGTAGAAGAAAATTGCTAGTGCTGTGCACATAGCATTCTTCACACCGAATGTATCTACGTACTGTAGATGACTGCGTCGATATTTCGTTTTTTGGTAAGTAGCAGCTCGATGATTAAATATTTTTATGTTATGCTTTAAACATTAGGGTTAAAAATACTCATTCTGGAGACTTTGGTTTGCGCTAAAGTATAATTTTTCTGTCGTTAGCAGGTTGACAAGAGTGTTAAGGGCGGCGACATATTGTAGAAGAAAATTGCTAGTGCTGTGCACATAGCATTCTTCACACCGAATGTATCTACGTACTGTAGATGACTGCGTCGATATTTCGTTTTTTGGTAAGTAGCAGCTCGATGATTAAATATTTTTATGTTATGCTTTAAACATTAGGGTTAAAAATACTCATTCTGGAGACTTTGGTTTGCGCTAAAGTATAATTTTTCTGTCGTTAGCAGGTTGACAAGAGTGTTAAGGGCGGCGACATATTGTAGAAGAAAATTGCTAGTGCTGTGCACATAGCATTCTTCACACCGAATGTATCTACGTACTGTAGATGACTGCGTCGATATTTCGTTTTTTGGTAAGTAGCAGCTCGATGATTAAATATTTTTATGTTATGCTTTAAACATTAGGGTTAAAAATACTCATTCTGGAGACTTTGGTTTGCGCTAAAGTATAATTTTTCTGTCGTTAGCAGGTTGACAAGAGTGTTAAGGGCGGCGACATATTGTAGAAGAAAATTGCTAGTGCTGTGCACATAGCATTCTTCACACCGAATGTATCTACGTACTGTAGATGACTGCGTCGATATTTCGTTTTTTGGTAAGTAGCAGCTCGATGATTAAATATTTTTATGTTATGCTTTAAACATTAGGGTTAAAAATACTCATTCTGGAGACTTTGGTTTGCGCTAAAGTATAATTTTTTTGTCGTTAGCAGGTTGACAAGAGTGTTAAGGGCGGCGACATATTGTAGAAGAAAATTGCTAGTGCTGTGCACATAGCATTCTTCACACCGAATGTATCTACGTACTGTAGATGACTGCGTCGATATTTCGTTTTTTGGTAAGTAGCAGCTCGATGATTATATATTTTTATGTTATGCTTTAAACATTAGGGTTAAAAATACTCATTCTGGAGACTTTGGTTTGCGCTAAAGTATAATTTTTCTGTCGTTAGCAGGTTGACAAGAGTGTTAAGGGCGGCGACATATTGTAGAAGAAAATTGCTAGTGCTGTGCACATAGCATTCTTCACACCGAATGTATCTACGTACTGTAGATGACTGCGTCGATATTTCGTTTTTTGGTAAGTAGCAGCTCGATGATTAAATATTTTTATGTTATGCTTTAAACATTAGGGTTAAAAATACTCATTCTGGAGACTTTGGTTTGCGCTAAAGTATAATTTTTCTGTCGTTAGCAGGTTGACAAGAGTGTTAAGGGCGGCGACATATTGTAGAAGAAAATTGCTAGTGCTGTGCACATAGCATTCTTCACACCGAATGTATCTACGTACTGTAGATGACTGCGTCGATATTTCGTTTTTTGGTAAGTAGCAGCTCGATGATTAAATATTTTTATGTTATGCTTTAAACATTAGGGTTAAAAATACTCATTCTGGAGACTTTGGTTTGCGCTAAAGTATAATTTTTCTGTCGTTAGCAGGTTGACAAGAGTGTTAAGGGCGGCGACATATTGTAGAAGAAAATTGCTAGTGCTGTGCACATAGCATTCTTCACACCGAATGTATCTACGTACTGTAGATGACTGCGTCGATATTTCGTTTTTTGGTAAGTAGCAGCTCGATGATTAAATATTTTTATGTTATGCTTTAAACATTAGGGTTAAAAATACTCATTCTGGAGACTTTGGTTTGCGCTAAAGTATAATTTTTCTGTCGTTAGCAGGTTGACAAGAGTGTTAAGGGCGGCGACATATTGTAGAAGAAAATTGCTAGTGCTGTGCACATAGCATTCTTCACACCGAATGTATCTACGTACTGTAGATGACTGCGTCGATATTTCGTTTCTTGGTAAGTAGCAGCTCGATGATTAAATATTTTTATGTTATGCTTTAACATTAGGGTTAAAAATACTCATTCTGGAGACTTTGGTTTGCGCTAAAGTATAATTTTTCTGTCGTTAGCAGGTTGACAAGAGTGTTAAGGGCGGCGACATATTGTAGAAGAAAATTGCTAGTGCTGTGCACATAGCATTCTTCACACCGAATGTATCTACGTACTGTAGATGACTGCGTCGATATTTCGTTTTTTGGTAAGTAGCAGCTCGATGATTAAATATTTTTATGTTATGCTTTAAACATTAGGGTTAAAAATACTCATTCTGGAGACTTTGGTTTGCGCTAAAGTATAATTTTTCTGTCGTTAGCAGGTTGACAAGAGTGTTAAGGGCGGCGACATATTGTAGAAGAAAATTGCTAGTGCTGTGCACATAGCATTCTTCACACCGAATGTATCTGCGTACTGTAGATGACTGCGTCGATATTTCGTTTTTTGGTAAGTAGCAGCTCGATGATTAAATATTTTTATGTTATGCTTTAAACATTAGGGTTAAAAATACTCATTCTGGAGACTTTGGTTTGCGCTAAAGTATAATTTTTCTGTCGTTAGCAGGTTGACAAGAGTGTTAAGGGCGGCGACATATTGTAGAAGAAAATTGCTAGTGCTGTGCACATAGCATTCTTCACACCGAATGTATCTACGTACTGTAGATGACTGCGTCGATATTTCGTTTTTTGGTAAGTAGCAGCTCGATGATTAAATATTTTTATGTTATGCTTTAAACATTAGGGTTAAAAATACTCATTCTGGAGACTTTGGTTTGCGCTAATGTATAATTTTTCTGTCGTTAGCAGGTTGACAAGAGTGTTAAGGGCGGCGACATATTGTAGAAGAAAATTGCTAGTGCTGTGCACATAGCATTCTTCACACCGAATGTATCTACGTACTGTAGATGACTGCGTCGATATTTCGTTTTTTGGTAAGTAGCAGCTCGATGATTAAATATTTTTATGTTATGCTTTAAACATTAGGGTTAAAAATACTCATTCTGGAGACTTTGGTTTGCGCTAAAGTATAATTTTTCTGTCGTTAGCAGGTTGACAAGAGTGTTAAGGGCGGCGACATATTGTAGAAGAAAATTGCTAGTGCTGTGCACATAGCATTCTTCACACCGAATGTATCTACGTACTGTAGATGACTGCGTCGATATTTCGTTTTTTGGTAAGTAGCAGCTCGATGATTAAATATTTTTATGTTATGCTTTAAACATTAGGGTTAAAAATACTCATTCTGGAGACTTTGGTTTGCGCTAAAGTATAATTTTTCTGTCGTTAGCAGGTTGACAAGAGTGTTAAGGGCGGCGACATATTGTAGAAGAAAATTGCTAGTGCTGTGCACATAGCATTCTTCACACCGAATGTATCTACGTACTGTAGATGACTGCGTCGATATTTCGTTTTTTGGTAAGTAGCAGCTCGATGATTAAATATTTTTATGTTATGCTTTAAACATTAGGGTTAAAAATACTCATTCTGGAGACTTTGGTTTGCGCTAAAGTATAATTTTTCTGTCGTTAGCAGGTTGACAAGAGTGTTAAGGGCGGCGACATATTGTAGAAGAAAATTGCTAGTGCTGTGCACATAGCATTCTTCACACCGAATGTATCTACGTACTGTAGATGACTGCGTCGATATTTCGTTTTTTGGTAAGTAGCAGCTCGATGATTAAATATTTTTATGTTATGCTTTAAACATTAGGGTTAAAAATACTCATTCTGGAGACTTTGGTTTGCGCTAAAGTATAATTTTTCTGTCGTTAGCAGGTTGACAAGAGTGTTAAGGGCGGCGACATATTGTAGAAGAAAATTGCTAGTGCTGTGCACATAACATTCTTCACACCGAATGTATCTACGTACTGTAGATGACTGCGTCGATATTTCGTTTTTTGGTAAGTAACAGCTCGATGATTAAATATTTTTATGTTATGCTTTAAACATTAGGGTTAAAAATACTCATTCTGGAGACTTTGGTTTGCGCTAAAGTATAATTTTTCTGTCGTTAGCAGGTTGACAAGAGTGTTAAGGGCGGCGACATATTGTAGAAGAAAATTGCTAGTGCTGTGCACATAGCATTCTTCACACCGAATGTATCTACGTACTGTAGATGACTGCGTCGATATTTCGTTTTTTGGTAAGTAACAGCTCGATGATTAAATATTTTTATGTTATGCTTTAAACATTAGGGTTAAAAATACTCATTCTGGAGACTTTGGTTTGCGCTAAAGTATAATTTTTCTGTCCTTAGCAGGTTGACAAGAGTGTTAAGGGCGGCGACATATTGTAGAAGAAAATTGCTAGTGCTGTGCACATAGCATTCTTCACACCGAATGTATCTACGTACTGTAGATGACTGCGTCGATATTTCGTTTTTTGGTAAGTAGCAGCTCGATGATTAAATATTTTTATGTTATGCTTTAAACATTAGGGTTAAAAATACTCATTCTGGAGACTTTGGTTTGCGCTAAAGTATAATTTTTCTGTCGTTAGCAGGTTGACAAGAGTGTTAAGGGCGGCGACATATTGTAGAAGAAAATTGCTAGTGCTGTGCACGTAGCATTCTTCACACCGAATGTATCTACGTACTGTAGATGACTGCGTCGATATTTCGTTTTTTGGTAAGTAGCAGCTCGATGATTAAATATTTTTATGTTATGCTTTAAACATTAGGGTTAAAAATACTCATTCTGGAGACTTTGGTTTGCGCTAAAGTATAATTTTTCTGTCGTTAGCAGGTTGACAAGAGTGTTAAGGGCGGCGACATATTGTAGAAGAAAATTGCTAGTGCTGTGCACGTAGCATTCTTCACACCGAATGTATCTACGTACTGTAGATGACTGCGTCGATATTTCGTTTTTTGGTAAGTAGCAGCTCGATGATTAAATATTTTTATGTTATGCTTTAAACATTAGGGTTAAAAATACTCATTCTGGAGACTTTGGTTTGCGCTAAAGTATAATTTTTCTGTCGTTAGCAGGTTGACAAGAGTGTTAAGGGCGGCGACATATTGTAGAAGAAAATTGCTAGTGCTGTGCACATAGCATTCTTCACACCGAATGTATCTACGTACTGTAGATGACTGCGTCGATATTTCGTTTTTTGGTAAGTAGCAGCTCGATGGTTAAATATTTTTATGTTATGCTTTAAACATTAGGGTTAAAAATACTCATTCTGGAGACTTTGGTTTGCGCTAAAGTATAATTTTTCTGTCGTTAGCAGGTTGACAAGAGTGTTAAGGGCGGCGACATATTGTAGAAGAAAATTGCTAGTGCTGTGCACATAACATTCTTCACACCGAATGTATCTACGTACTGTAGATGACTGCGTCGATATTTCGTTTTTTGGTAAGTAACAGCTCGATGATTAAATATTTTTATGTTATGCTTTAAACATTAGGGTTAAAAATACTCATTCTGGAGACTTTGGTTTGCGCTAAAGTATAATTTTTCTGTCGTTAGCAGGTTGACAAGAGTGTTAAGGGCGGCGACATATTGTAGAAGAAAATTGCTAGTGCTGTGCACATAGCATTCTTCACACCGAATGTATCTACGTACTGTAGATGACTGCGTCGATATTTCGTTTTTTGGTAAGTAGCAGCTCGATGATTAAATATTTTTATGTTATGCTTTAAACATTAGGGTTAAAAATACTCATTCTGGAGACTTTGGTTTGCGCTAAAGTATAATTTTTCTGTCGTTAGCAGGTTGACAAGAGTGTTAAGGGCGGCGACATATTGTAGAAGAAAATTGCTAGTGCTGTGCACATAGCATTCTTCACACCGAATGTATCTACGTACTGTAGATGACTGCGTCGATATTTCGTTTTTTGGTAAGTAGCAGCTCGATGATTAAATATTTTTATGTTATGCTTTAAACATTAGGGTTAAAAATACTCATTCTGGAGACTTTGGTTTGCGCTAAAGTATAATTTTTCTGTCGTTAGCAGGTTGACAAGAGTGTTAAGGGCGGCGACATATTGTAGAAGAAAATTGCTAGTGCTGTGCACGTAGCATTCTTCACACCGAATGTATCTACGTACTGTAGATGACTGCGTCGATATTTCGTTTTTTGGTAAGTAGCAGCTCGATGATTAAATATTTTTATGTTATGCTTTAAACATTAGGGTTAAAAATACTCATTCTGGAGACTTTGGTTTGCGCTAAAGTATAATTTTTCTGTCGTTAGCAGGTTGACAAGAGTGTTAAGGGCGGCGACATATTGTAGAAGAAAATTGCTAGTGCTGTGCACATAACATTCTTCACACCGAATGTATCTACGTACTGTAGATGACTGCGTCGATATTTCGTTTTTTGGTAAGTAACAGCTCGATGATTAAATATTTTTATGTTATGCTTTAAACATTAGGGTTAAAAATACTCATTCTGGAGACTTTGGTTTGCGCTAAAGTATAATTTTTCTGTCGTTAGCAGGTTGACAAGAGTGTTAAGGGCGGCGACATATTGTAGAAGAAAATTGCTAGTGCTGTGCACATAGCATTCTTCACACCGAATGTATCTACGTACTGTAGATGACTGCGTCGATATTTCGTTTTTTGGTAAGTAGCAGCTCGATGATTAAATATTTTTATGTTATGCTTTAAACATTAGGGTTAAAAATACTCATTCTGGAGACTTTGGTTTGCGCTAAAGTATAATTTTTCTGTCGTTAGCAGGTTGACAAGAGTGTTAAGGGCGGCGACATATTGTAGAAGAAAATTGCTAGTGCTGTGCACGTAGCATTCTTCACACCGAATGTATCTACGTACTGTAGATGACTGCGTCGATATTTCGTTTTTTGGTAAGTAGCAGCTCGATGATTAAATATTTTTATGTTATGCTTTAAACATTAGGGTTAAAAATACTCATTCTGGAGACTTTGGTTTGCGCTAAAGTATAATTTTTCTGTCGTTAGCAGGTTGACAAGAGTGTTAAGGGCGGCGACATATTGTAGAAGAAAATTGCTAGTGCTGTGCACATAGCATTCTTCACACCGAATGTATCTACGTACTGTAGATGACTGCGTCGATATTTCGTTTTTTGGTAAGTAGCAGCTCGATGGTTAAATATTTTTATGTTATGCTTTAAACATTAGGGTTAAAAATACTCATTCTGGAGACTTTGGTTTGCGCTAAAGTATAATTTTTCTGTCGTTAGCAGGTTGACAAGAGTGTTAAGGGCGGCGACATATTGTAGAAGAAAATTGCTAGTGCTGTGCACATAACATTCTTCACACCGAATGTATCTACGTACTGTAGATGACTGCGTCGATATTTCGTTTTTTGGTAAGTAACAGCTCGATGATTAAATATTTTTATGTTATGCTTTAAACATTAGGGTTAAAAATACTCATTCTGGAGACTTTGGTTTGCGCTAAAGTATAATTTTTCTGTCGTTAGCAGGTTGACAAGAGTGTTAAGGGCGGCGACATATTGTAGAAGAAAATTGCTAGTGCTGTGCACATAGCATTCTTCACACCGAATGTATCTACGTACTGTAGATGACTGCGTCGATATTTCGTTTTTTGGTAAGTAGCAGCTCGATGATTAAATATTTTTATGTTATGCTTTAAACATTAGGGTTAAAAATACTCATTCTGGAGACTTTGGTTTGCGCTAAAGTATAATTTTTCTGTCGTTAGCAGGTTGACAAGAGTGTTAAGGGCGGCGACATATTGTAGAAGAAAATTGCTAGTGCTGTGCACATAGCATTCTTCACACCGAATGTATCTACGTACTGTAGATGACTGCGTCGATATTTCGTTTTTTGGTAAGTAACAGCTCGATGATTAAATATTTTTATGTTATGCTTTAAACATTAGGGTTAAAAATACTCATTCTGGAGACTTTGGTTTGCGCTAAAGTATAATTTTTCTGTCGTTAGCAGGTTGACAAGAGTGTTAAGGGCGGCGACATATTGTAGAAGAAAATTGCTAGTGCTGTGCACATAGCATTCTTCACACCGAATGTATCTACGTACTGTAGATGACTGCGTCGATATTTCGTTTTTTGGTAAGTAGCAGCTCGAAGATTAAATATTTTTATGTTATGCTTTAAACATTAGGGTTAAAAATACTCATTCTGGAGACTTTGGTTTGCGCTGAAGTATAATTTTTCTGTCGTTAGCAGGTTGACAAGAGTGTTAAGGGCGGCGACATATTGTAGAAGAAAATTGCTAGTGCTGTGCACATAGCATTCTTCACACCGAATGTATCTACGTACTGTAGATGACTGCGTCGATATTTCGTTTTTTGGTAAGTAGCAGCTCGATGATTAAATATTTTTATGTTATGCTTTAAACATTAGGGTTAAAAATACTCATTCTGGAGACTTTGGTTTGCGCTAAAGTATAATTTTTCTGTCGTTAGCAGGTTGACAAGAGTGTTAAGGGCGGCGACATATTGTAGAAGAAAATTGCTAGTGCTGTGCACATAGCATTCTTCACACCGAATGTATCTACGTACTGTAGATGACTGCGTCGATATTTCGTTTTTTGGTAAGTAGCAGCTCGATGGTTAAATATTTTTATGTTATGCTTTAAACATTAGGGTTAAAAATACTCATTCTGGAGACTTTGGTTTGCGCTAAAGTATAATTTTTCTGTCGTTAGCAGGTTGACAAGAGTGTTAAGGGCGGCGACATATTGTAGAAGAAAATTGCTAGTGCTGTGCACATAACATCCTTCACACCGAATGTATCTACGTACTGTAGATGACTGCGTCGATATTTCGTTTTTTGGTAAGTAACAGCTCGATGATTAAATATTTTTATGTTATGCTTTAAACATTAGGGTTAAAAATACTCATTCTGGAGACTTTGGTTTGCGCTAAAGTATAATTTTTCTGTCGTTAGCAGGTTGACAAGAGTGTTAAGGGCGGCGACATATTGTAGAAGAAAATTGCTAGTGCTGTGCACATAGCATTCTTCACACCGAATGTATCTACGTACTGTAGATGACTGCGTCGATATTTCGTTTTTTGGTAAGTAGCAGCTCGATGATTAAATATTTTTATGTTATGCTTTAAACATTAGGGTTAAAAATACTCATTCTGGAGACTTTGGTTTGCGCTAAAGTATAATTTTTCTGTCGTTAGCAGGTTGACAAGAGTGTTAAGGGCGGCGACATATTGTAGAAGAAAATTGCTAGTGCTGTGCACGTAGCATTCTTCACACCGAATGTATCTACGTACTGTAGATGACTGCGTCGATATTTCGTTTTTTGGTAAGTAGCAGCTCGATGATTAAATATTTTTATGTTATGCTTTAAACATTAGGGTTAAAAATACTCATTCTGGAGACTTTGGTTTGCGCTAAAGTATAATTTTTCTGTCGTTAGCAGGTTGACAAGAGTGTTAAGGGCGGCGACATATTGTAGAAGAAAATTGCTAGTGCTGTGCACATAGCATTCTTCACACCGAATGTATCTACGTACTGTAGATGACTGCGTCGATATTTCGTTTTTTGGTAAGTAGCAGCTCGATGGTTAAATATTTTTATGTTATGCTTTAAACATTAGGGTTAAAAATACTCATTCTGGAGACTTTGGTTTGCGCTAAAGTATAATTTTTCTGTCGTTAGCAGGTTGACAAGAGTGTTAAGGGCGGCGACATATTGTAGAAGAAAATTGCTAGTGCTGTGCACATAACATTCTTCACACCGAATGTATCTACGTACTGTAGATGACTGCGTCGATATTTCGTTTTTTGGTAAGTAACAGCTCGATGATTAAACATTTTTATGTTATGCTTTAAACATTAGGGTTAAAAATACTCATTCTGGAGACTTTGGTTTGCGCTAAAGTATAATTTTTCTGTCGTTAGCAGGTTGACAAGAGTGTTAAGGGCGGCGACATATTGTAGAAGAAAATTGCTAGTGCTGTGCACATAGCATTCTTCACACCGAATGTATCTACGTACTGTAGATGACTGCGTCGATATTTCGTTTTTTGGTAAGTAGCAGCTCGATGATTAAATATTTTTATGTCATGCTTTAAACATTAGGGTTAAAAATACTCATTCTGGAGACTTTGGTTTGCGCTAAAGTATAATTTTTCTGTCGTTAGCAGGTTGACAAGAGTGTTAAGGGCGGCGACATATTGTAGAAGAAAATTGCTAGTGCTGTGCACATAGCATTCTTCACACCGAATGTATCTACGTACTGTAGATGACTGCGTCGATATTTCGTTTTTTGGTAAGTAGCAGCTCGATGATTAAATATTTTTATGTTATGCTTTAAACATTAGGGTTAAAAATACTCATTCTGGAGACTTTGGTTTGCGCTAAAGTATAATTTTTCTGTCGTTAGCAGGTTGACAAGAGTGTTAAGGGCGGCGACATATTGTAGAAGAAAATTGCTAGTGCTGTGCACGTAGCATTCTTCACACCGAATGTATCTACGTACTGTAGATGACTGCGTCGATATTTCGTTTTTTGGTAAGTAGCAGCTCGATGATTAAATATTTTTATGTTATGCTTTAAACATTAGGGTTAAAAATACTCATTCTGGAGACTTTGGTTTGCGCTAAAGTATAATTTTTCTGTCGTTAGCAGGTTGACAAGAGTGTTAAGGGCGGCGACATATTGTAGAAGAAAATTGCTAGTGCTGTGCACATAACATTCTTCACACCGAATGTATCTACGTACTGTAGATGACTGCGTCGATATTTCGTTTTTTGGTAAGTAACAGCTCGATGATTAAATATTTTTATGTTATGCTTTAAACATTAGGGTTAAAAATACTCATTCTGGAGACTTTGGTTTGCGCTAAAGTATAATTTTTCTGTCGTTAGCAGGTTGACAAGAGTGTTAAGGGCGGCGACATATTGTAGAAGAAAATTGCTAGTGCTGTGCACATAGCATTCTTCACACCGAATGTATCTACGTACTGTAGATGACTGCGTCGATATTTCGTTTTTTGGTAAGTAGCAGCTCGATGATTAAATATTTTTATGTTATGCTTTAAACATTAGGGTTAAAAATACTCATTCTGGAGACTTTGGTTTGCGCTAAAGTATAATTTTTCTGTCGTTAGCAGGTTGACAAGAGTGTTAAGGGCGGCGACATATTGTAGAAGAAAATTGCTAGTGCTGTGCACGTAGCATTCTTCACACCGAATGTATCTACGTACTGTAGATGACTGCGTCGATATTTCGTTTTTTGGTAAGTAGCAGCTCGATGATTAAATATTTTTATGTTATGCTTTAAACATTAGGGTTAAAAATACTCATTCTGGAGACTTTGGTTTGCGCTAAAGTATAATTTTTCTGTCGTTAGCAGGTTGACAAGAGTGTTAAGGGCGGCGACATATTGTAGAAGAAAATTGCTAGTGCTGTGCACATAGCATTCTTCACACCGAATGTATCTACGTACTGTAGATGACTGCGTCGATATTTCGTTTTTTGGTAAGTAGCAGCTCGATGGTTAAATATTTTTATGTTATGCTTTAAACATTAGGGTTAAAAATACTCATTCTGGAGACTTTGGTTTGCGCTAAAGTATAATTTTTCTGTCGTTAGCAGGTTGACAAGAGTGTTAAGGGCGGCGACATATTGTAGAAGAAAATTGCTAGTGCTGTGCACATAACATTCTTCACACCGAATGTATCTACGTACTGTAGATGACTGCGTCGATATTTCGTTTTTTGGTAAGTAACAGCTCGATGATTAAATATTTTTATGTTATGCTTTAAACATTAGGGTTAAAAATACTCATTCTGGAGACTTTGGTTTGCGCTAAAGTATAATTTTTCTGTCGTTTGCAGGTTGACAAGAGTGTTAAGGGCGGCGACATATTGTAGAAGAAAATTGCTAGTGCTGTGCACATAGCATTCTTCACACCGAATGTATCTACGTACTGTAGATGACTGCGTCGATATTTCGTTTTTTGGTAAGTAGCAGCTCGATGATTAAATATTTTTATGTTATGCTTTAAACATTAGGGTTAAAAATACTCATTCTGGAGACTTTGGTTTGCGCTAAAGTATAATTTTTCTGTCGTTAGCAGGTTGACAAGAGTGTTAAGGGCGGCGACATATTGTAGAAGAAAATTGCTAGTGCTGTGCACATAGCATTCTTCACACCGAATGTATCTACGTACTGTAGATGACTGCGTCGATATTTCGTTTTTTGGTAAGTAACAGCTCGATGATTAAATATTTTTATGTTATGCTTTAAACATTAGGGTTAAAAATACTCATTCTGGAGACTTTGGTTTGCGCTAAAGTATAATTTTTCTGTCGTTAGCAGGTTGACAAGAGTGTTAAGGGCGGCGACATATTGTAGAAGAAAATTGCTAGTGCTGTGCACATAGCATTCTTCACACCGAATGTATCTACGTACTGTAGATGACTGCGTCGATATTTCGTTTTTTGGTAAGTAGCAGCTCGATGATTAAATATTTTTATGTTATGCTTTAAACATTAGGGTTAAAAATACTCATTCTGGAGACTTTGGTTTGCGCTAAAGTATAATTTTTCTGTCGTTAGCAGGTTGACAAGAGTGTTAAGGGCGGCGACATATTGTAGAAGAAAATTGCTAGTGCTGTGCACATAGCATTCTTCACACCGAATGTATCTACGTACTGTAGATGACTGCGTCGATATTTCGTTTTTTGGTAAGTAGCAGCTCGATGATTAAATATTTTTATGTTATGCTTTAAACATTAGGGTTAAAAATACTCATTCTGGAGACTTTGGTTTGCGCTAAAGTATAATTTTTCTGTCGTTAGCAGGTTGACAAGAGTGTTAAGGGCGGCGACATATTGTAGAAGAAAATTGCTAGTGCTGTGCACATAGCATTCTTCACACCGAATGTATCTACGTACTGTAGATGACTGCGTCGATATTTCGTTTTTTGGTAAGTAGCAGCTCGATGATAAAATATTTTTATGTTATGCTTTAAACATTAGGGTTAAAAATACTCATTCTGGAGACTTTGGTTTGCGCTAAAGTATAATTTTTCTGTCGTTAGCAGGTTGACAAGAGTGTTAAGGGCGGCGACATATTGTAGAAGAAAATTGCTAGTGCTGTGCACATAGCATTCTTCACACCGAATGTATCTACGTACTGTAGATGACTGCGTCGATATTTCGTTTTTTGGTAAGTAGCAGCTCGATGATTAAATATTTTTATGTTATGCTTTAAACATTAGGGTTAAAAATACTCATTCTGGAGACTTTGGTTTGCGCTAAAGTATAATTTTTCTGTCGTTAGCAGGTTGACAAGAGTGTTAAGGGCGGCGACATATTGTAGAAGAAAATTGCTAGTGCTGTGCACATAGCATTCTTCACACCGAATGTATCTACGTACTGTAGATGACTGCGTCGATATTTCGTTTTTTGGTAAGTAGCAGCTCGATGATTAAATATTTTTATGTTATGCTTTAAACATTAGGGTTAAAAATACTCATTCTGGAGACTTTGGTTTGCGCTAAAGTATAATTTTTCTGTCGTTAGCTGGTTGACAAGAGTGTTAAGGGCGGCGACATATTGTAGAAGAAAATTGCTAGTATTGTGCACATAGCATTCTTCACACCGAATGTATCTACGTACTGTAGATGACTGCGTCGATATTTCGTTTTTTGGTAAGTAACAGCTCGATGATTAAATATTTTTATGTTATGCTTTAACATTAGGGTTAAAAATACTCATTCTGGAGACTTTGGTTTGCGCTAAAGTATAATTTTTCTGTCATTAGCAGGTTGACAAGAGTGTTAAGGCGGCAACATATTGTAGAAGAAAATTGCTAGTGCTGTGCACATAGCATTCTTCACACCGAATGTATCTACGTACTGTGGATGACTGCGTCGTGATTTCGTTTTTTGGTAAGTAACAGCTCGATGATTAAATATTTTTACATAATGCTTTAACAATAGAGATAAAAAGAATCATTCTGGTGACTTTGGTTTGCGCTATTGTACAAATTTTCTTTCATTAGCAGGTTGAGAACAGGTGTGAGGGGCGGCGGAATATTGTAGAAGAAAATCGCTAGTGCTGTGCACATAGCATTCTTCACACCGAATGTATCTACGTACTGTAGATGACTGCGTCGATATTTCGTTTTTTGGTATGTAACAGCTCGATGATTAAATATTTTTATGTTATGCTTTAACATTAGTGTTAAAAATACTCATTCTGGAGACTTTGGTTTGCGCTAAAGTATAATTTTTCTGTCATTAGCAGGTTGACAAGAGTGTTAAGGCGGCGACATATTGTAGAAGAAAATTGCTAGTGCTGTGCACATAGCATTTTTCACACCGAATGTATCTACGTACTCTGGATGACTGCGTCGTGATTTCGGTTTTTGGTAAGTAACAGTTCGATGATTAAATATTTTTACATAATGCTTTAACAATAGAGATAAAAATAATCATTCTGGTGACTTTGGTTTGCGCTATTGTACAAATTTTCTTTCATTAGCAGGTTGAGAAGAGCTGTGAGGGCGGCGGAATATTGTAGAAAAAAATCGCTAGTGCTGTGCACATAGCATTCCTCACACCGAATGTATCTACGTACTGTGGATGACTGCGTCGATATTTCGATTTTTGGGAAGTAACAGCTGGATGATTAAATATTTTTACGTAATGATTTAACAATAGAGATAGAAATACTCATTCTGGTGACTTTGGTTTGCGCTAATGTATAAATTTTCTTTCATAGGCAGTTTGAGATGAGGTGTGAGGGGCGGCGACATATTGTAGAAGAAAATTGCTAGTGCTGTGCACATAGCATTCTTCACACCGACTGTATCTACGTACTGTTGATGACTGCGTCGATATTTCGTTTTTTGGGAAGTAACAGCTCGATGATTAAATTTTTTTACGAAATGCTTTAACAATAGAGATAAAAATACTTATTCGGATGACTATGGTTTGCGCTAATGTTTAAATTTTCTTTCATTAACAGGTTGAGAAAGGGTGTGAGGGTGGGCGACATATTGTAGAAGAAAATCGCTTGTGCTGTGCACATATCATTCTTCACACCGAATGTATATACGTACTGTGGGTGCCCGTTTCGATATTTCGTTTTTTGGTAAGTAACAGCTCGATGTTTAAATATTTCTACGTTATGCTTTAACAATAGAGATAAAAATACTCATTCTGGTGACTTGGGTTTTTGCTTATGTATAAATTTTCTTTCTTTAGCAGTTAGAGAAGAGGTGTGAGGGGCGGCGACGTATTGTAGAAGAAAATCGCTAGTGCTGTGCACATAGCATTCTTCACACCGAATGTATCTACGTACTGTGGATGACTGCGTCGATATTTCGTTTTTTGGTAAGTAACATCTGGATGATTACATATTTTTATGTTATGCTTTAACAATAGAGATAAAAATACTCATTCTGGTGACTTTGGTTTGCGCTAATGTATAAATCATCATTCAAGAGCAGGTTGAGAAAAGGTGTGAGGGGCGGCTACATATTGTAGAAGAAAATCGCTAGTGCTGTGCACATAGCATTCTTCACACCGAATGTATCTACGTACTGTGGATGACTGCGTCGATATTTCGTTTTTGGTAAGTAACAGCTAGATGATTAAATATGTTTTTGTTATGTTTTAGCAATAGAGATAAAAATACTCATTCTGGTGACTTTGGTTTCCGCTAATGTATAAATTTTCTATCATTAGCAGTTTGAGAAGTGGTGTGAGGGGCGGCGACATATTGTAGAAGAAAATCGCTAGTGCTGTGCACATAGCATTCTTCACACCGAATGTATCTACGTACTGTGGATGACTGCGTCGATATTTCATTTTTTGGTAAGTAACAGCTCGATGATTACATATTTTTATGTTATGCTTTAACAATAGAGATAAAAATACTCATTCTGGTGACTTTGGTTTGCGCTAATGTATAAATCATCATTCATGAGCAGGTTGAGAAAAGGTGTGAGGGGCGGCTACATATTGGAGAAGAAAATCGCTAGTGCTGTGCACATAGCATTCTTCACACCGAATGTATCTACGTACTGTGGATGACTGCGTTGATATTTCGTTTTTTGGGAAGTAATAGCTGGATGATGAAATATTTTTATGTAATGCTTTAGCAATAGAGATAAAAATACTCATTTTGGTGACTTTGGTTTGCGCTAATGTATAAATCATCATTCCAGACCAGATTGAGAAAAGGTGTGAAGGGCAGCTACATATTGTAGAAGAAAATCGCTAGTGCTGTGCACATAGCATTCTTCACTTAGAATGTATCTACGTACTGTAGATGACTGCGTTGATATTCGTTTTTTGGGAAGTAATAGCTGGTTGATGAAATATTTTTGTGTAATGCATTAGCAATAGAGATAAAAATACTCATTATGGTGACTTTGGTTTGCGCTAATGTATAAATCATCATTCAAGAGCAGGTTGTGAAGAGGTGTAAGGGGCGCTACATATTGTAGAAGAAAATCGCTAGTGCTGTGGACATAGGATTCTTCACACCGAATGTATCTACGTACTGTGGATGACTGCGTCGATATTTCGTTTTTTGGGAAGTAATAGCTGGATGATTAAATATTTTTATATAATGCTTTAACAATAGAGAAAAAAATACTCATTCTGGTGACTTTGGTTTGCGCTAATGTATAAATTTTCTGTCATTAGCAGGTTGAGAAGTGGTGTGAGGGGCGGCGACATATTGTAGAAGAAAATATCTAGTTCTGTGCACATAGTATGCTTCACACCGAATGTATCTACGTAGTGTGGATGACTGCGCCGATATTTCGTTTTTTGGTAAGTAACAGCTCGATGATAAAATATTATTATGTAATGCTTTAACAATAGAGATAAAAATAATCATTCTGGTGACTTTGGTTTGCGCTGATGTATAAATTTTCTTTCATTAGCAGGTTGAGAAGAGGTGTGAGAGGCAGCGACATATTGTAGAAAAAAATCGCTAGTGCTGTGCACATGGCATTCTTCACGCCGAACGTATCTACGTACTGTGGATGACTGCTTCGAAAGTTCCTTTTTGGGTAAGTTACAGCTATTTGATTAAATATTTTTATGTTATACTTTAACAATAGAGATGAAAATACTCATTCTGGTGACTTTCGTTTGCGATAGTGTATAAATTTTCTGTCATTGGCTGGTTGAGAAGATGTGTAAGGGGCGGCGACATATTGTAGAAGAAAATCGCTAGTGCTGTGCACATAGCATTCTTCACACCGAATGTATCTACGTACTGTGGATGACTGCGTCGATATTTCGTTTTTTGGTAAGTAACAGCTCGATGATTAAATATTTTTATGTTATGCCGTAACAATAGAAATAAAAATACTCATTCTGGTAACTTTGGTTTGCGCTAATGTATAAATTTTCTTTCATTAGCAGTTTGAGAAAAGGTGTGAAAGGCGACGACATATTGTAGAAGAAAATCGCTAGTGCTGTGCACACAACATTCTTCACACCGAATTTATCTACGTACTGTGCATGACTGCGTCGATATTTCGTTTTTTGGGAAGTAACAGCTCGATGATTCAAAATTTTTACGAAATGCTTTAACAATAGAGATAAAAATACTCACTCTGGTGACTTTGGTTTGCGCTAATGTATAAATTATCTTTCATTAACAGGTTGAGAAGAGGTGTGATGGGCGGCGACATATTGTAGAAGAAAATCGCTAGTGCTGTGCACATATCATTCTTCACACCGAATGTATCTACGTACTGTGGATGCCTGCTTCGATATTTCGTTTTTTGGTAAGTAACAGCTCGACGTTTAAATATTTTTATGATATGCTTTAACATTAGAGATAAAAATACTCATTCTGGTGACTTGTGTTTGCGCTAATGTATAAATTTTTTTTCATTAGCAGTTCGAGAAGAGGTGTGAGGGGCGGCGACATATTGTAGAAGAAAATCGCTAGTGCTGTGCACATAGTATTCTTCATACCGAATGTATCTACGTACTGTGGATGACTGCGTTGATATTTCGTTTTTTGGTAAGTAACAGCTCGATGATTAAATATGTTTTTGTTATGTTTTTACAATAGAGATAAAAATACTCATTCTGGTGACTTTAGTTTGCGCTAATGTATAAATTTTCTATCATTAGCAGGTTGAGAAGTGGTGTTAGGGGTGGCGACATATTGTAGAAGAAAATCGCAAGTTCTGTGCACATAGTATTCTTCACACCGAATGTATCTACGTACTGTGTAGGACTGCGTCGATATTTCGTTTTTTGGTAAGTACAGCTCAATGATTAAATATTCCTATGTTATGCTTTAACAATAGAGATAAAAATACTCATTCTTCTGTCTTTGGTTTGCGCTGATATATATATTTTCTTTCATTAGCAGGTTGAGAAGAGGTGTGAGGGGCGGCGACATATTGTAGAAAAAAAACGCTAGTGCTGTGCATATAGCATTCTTCACACCGAATGTATCTACGTACTGTGGATGACTGCGTCGAAAGTTCCTTTTTGGATAAGTTACAGCTATATGATTAAATATTTTCATGTTATGTTTTAACAATAGAGATCAAAATACACATTCTGGTGACTTTGGGATTGCGCTAATGTATAGATTTTCTTTCATTAGCAGTTTGAGAAGAGGTGTGAGGTCCGGCGACATATTGTAGAAGAAAATCGCTAGTGCTGTGCACATAGCATTCTTCACACCGAATGTATCAACGTACTGTGGATGACAGGGTCGATATTTCGTTTTTTGGTAAGTAACAGCTCGATTATTAAATATTTTTATGTTATGCTTTAACAATAGAAATAAAAATACTCATTCTGGTTACTTTGGTTTGCGCTAATGTATAAATTTTCTTTCATTAGCAGGTTGAGAAATGGTGTGAAAGGCGACGACATATTGTAGAAGAAAATCGCTAGTGCTGTGCACATAGCATTCTTCACACCGAGTGTATCTACGTACTGTGGATGGCTGCGTCGATATTTCGGTTTTTGGTAAGTAACAGCTCGATGATTACATATTTTTATGTTATGCTTTAACAATAGAGATAAAAATACTCATTCTGGTGTCTTTGGTTTGCGCTAATGTATACATTTTCTTTCATTATCAGGTTGGGAAGAGGTGTGAGTGGCGGTGACATATTGTAGAAGAAAATCGCTAGTGCTGTGCACATAGCACTCTTCACACCGAATGTATCAACGTACTGTGGATGACTGCGTCGATACTTCGTTTTTTGGTGAGTAACAGCTTAATGATTAAATATTTTGATGTTATGCCATAACAATAGAGATAAAAATACTCATTCTGGTGACTCTGGTTTGCGCTAATGTATAAATTTTCTTTCATTAGCAGGTTAAGAAAAGGTGTGAATGGCGGCGACATATTGTAGAAGAAAATCGCTAGTGCTGTGCACATAGCATTCATCACACCGATTGGATCTACGTACTGTGGATGACTGCGTCGATATTTCGTTTTTTGGTAAGTAACAGCTCGATGATTACATATTTTTATGTTATGCTTTAACAATAGAGATAAAAATACTCATTCTGGTGTCTTTGGTTTGCGCTAATGTATACATTTTCTTTCATTATCAGGTTGGGAAGAGGTGTGAGTGGCGGTGACATATTGTAGAAGAAAATCGCTAGTGCTGTGCACATAGCACTCTTCACACCGAATGTATCAACGTACTGTGGATGACTGCGTCGATACTTCGTTTTTTGGTGAGTAACAGCTTAATGATTAAATATTTTGATGTTATGCCATAACAATAGAGATAAAAATACTCATTCTGGTGACTCTGGTTTGCGCTAATGTATAAATTTTCTTTCATTAGCAGGTTAAGAAAAGGTGTGAATGGCGGCGACATATTGTAGAAGAAAATCGCTAGTGCTGTGCACATAGCATTCATCACACCGATTGGATCTACGTACTGTGGATGACTGCGTCGATATTTCGTTTTTTGGTAAGTAACAGCTCGATGATGACATATTTTTATGTTGTGCTTTAACAATAAAGATAAAAATACTCTTTCTGGTGACTTTGGTTTGCGCTAATGTATAAATTTTCTTTCATTAGCAGGTTGAGTAAAGGTGTGAAAGGTGGCGACATATTGTAGAAGAAAATCGCAAGTTCTTTGCACATAGCATTCTTCACACCGAATGGATCTACGTATTGTGGATGACTGCGTCGATATTTCGTTTTTTGGTAAGTAACAGGTCGATGATTACATATTTTTATGTTATGCTTTAACAATAGAGATAAAAATACTCATTCTGGTGACTTTGGTTTGAGCTAACGTATAAATTATCATTCAAGTGCAGGTTGAGAAGAGGTGTGAGGGGGGGCTACATATTGTAGAAGAAAATCCCTAGTGCTGTGCACATAGCATTCTTCACACCGGGTGTATCTACGTACTGTAGAAGACAGCGTCGATGTTTCGTTTTTTGGTATGTAACAGCTCGATGATTAAATATTTTTATGTTATGCTTTAACAATACAGATAAATATACTCATTTTGGTGACTTTGGTTTGCGCTAATGTATAAATTTTCTTCCATTAGCAGGTTGTGAAGAGGTGTGAGGGACGGCGACATATTGTACAAGAAAATCGCTATTGCTGTGCACATAGCATTCTTCACAACGGGTGTATCTACGTACTGTGGAAGACAGCGTCGATATTTCGTTTTTTGGTAAGTAACAGCTCGATGATTAAATATTTTTATGTTATGCTTTAACAATACAGATAAATATACTCATTTTGGTGACTTTGGTTTGCGCAAATGTATAAATTTTCTGTCATTAGCAGTTTGAGAAGAGGTGTGAGGTTCGGCGACATATTGTAGAAGAAAGTCGCTAGTTCTGTGCACATAGCATTCTTCACACCGAAAGGATCTACGTAGTGTGGATGACTGCGTCGATATTTCGTTTTTTGGTAAGTAACAGCTCTAAGATTACATATTTTTATGTTATGCTTTAACAATAGAGATAAAAGTAATCATTCTGGTGACTTTGGTTTGCGCTAATGTATAAATTTTCTTTCATTAGCAGGTTGGGAAGAGGTGTGAGGGGCGGCGACATATTGTAGAAGAAAATCGCTAGTGCTGTGCACATAGCATTCTTCACACCGAATGTATCTACGTAGTGTGGATGACTGCGTCGATATTTCATTTTTTGGTAAGTAACAGCTCGATGATGAAATATTTTCATGTTATGCTTTAACAATAGAGATAAAAATACTGATTCTGGCGACTCTGGTTTGCGATAATGTATAAATTCTCTTTCATTAGCAGGTTGAGAAGAGGTGTGAGGGGCGGCGACATATTTTAGAAGAAAAACGCTAGTGCTGTGCACATAGCATTCTTCACACCGAATGTATCTATGCAGTGTGGATGACTGCGTCGATACTTCGTTTTTAGGTAAGTAACAGCTCGATGACTAAATATTTTTATGTTATGCTTTATCAATAGAGATATAAATACTCATTCTGGTGACTTTGGTTTGCGCAAATGTATAAATTTTCTGTCATTAGCAGTTTGAGAAGAGGTGTGAGGTTCGGCGACATATTGTAGAAGAAAATCGCTAGTGCTGTGCACATAGCATTCTTCACACCGAATGTATCTACGTACTGTGGATGACTGCGTCGATACTTCGTTTTTTGGTAAGTAACAGCTCGATGAATAAAGGTTTTTACGTTATGTTATATTAACAATAGAGATAAAAATACTCGTTCTGGTGACTTGGGTTTGCACTAATGTATAAATTTTAGTTCATTAGCAGGTTGAGAAGAGGTGCGAGGGTCGGCGACATAATGTAGAAGAAAATCGCTAGAGCTGTGCACATAGCATTCTTCACACCGAATGTATCTACGTACTGTAGAAGACAGCGTCGATATTTCGTTTTTTGGTATGTAACAGCTCGATGATTAAATATTTTTATGTTATGCCTTAACAATAGAGATAAAAATACTCATTCTGGTGACTTTGGTTTGCGCTAATGTATAAATTTTCTTTCATTAGCAGGTTGAGAAGAGGTGTGAGGGACGGCGACATATTGTACAAGAAAATCGCTATTGCTGTGCACAAAGCATTCTTCACACCGGGTGTATCTACGTACTGTAGAAGACAGCGTCGATGTTTCGTTTTTTGGTATGTAACAGCTCCATGATTAAATATTTTTATGTTATGCTTTAACAATACAGATAAATATACTCATTTTGGTGACTTTGGTTTGCGCTAATGTATAAAGTTTCTTCCATTAGCAGGTTGAGAAGAGGTGTGAGGGACGGCGACATATTGTACAAGAAAATCGCTATTGCTGTGCACATAGCATTCTTCACAACGGGTGTATCTACGTACTGTGGAAGACAGCGTCGATATTTCGTTTTTTGGTAAGTAACAGCTCGATGATTAAATATTTTTATGTTATGCTTTAACAATACAGATAAATATACTCATTTTGGTGACTTTGGTTTGCGCAAATGTATAAATTTTCTGTCATTAGCAGTTTGAGAAGAGGTGTGAGGTTCGGCGACATATTGTAGAAGAAAGTCGCTAGTTCTGTGCACATAGCATTCTTCACACCGAAAGGATCTACGTAGTGTGGATGACTGCGTCGATATTTCGTTTTTTGGTAAGTAACAGCTCTAAGATTACATATTTTTATGTTATGCTTTAACAATAGAAACAAAAGTAATCATTCTGGTGACTTTGGTTTGCGCTAATGTATAAATTTTCTTTCATTAGCACGAGAAAAGGTGCGAAAAGCGGCGACATATTGTAGAAGAAAATCTCTAGTTCTGTGCACATAGCATTCTTCACACCGAATGTATCTATGTACTGTGGATGAGTGCGGTGATATTTCGTTTTTTGGTAAGTAACAGATGGATGATTAAGTATTTTTATGTTATGCCTTAACAATAGAGATAAGAATATTCAATCTGGTGACTTTGGTTTGCACTAATGTATAAATTTTCTTTCATTAGCAGGTTGATAAGCGGTATGAGGCGCGACGACATATTGTAGAAAAATCGCTAGTGCTGTCCACATAGCATTCTTCAGACCGTATGTATCTACGTACTGTGGATGACTGCGCCGCTTTTTCGTTTTTTGGGTAGTAACTGCACGATGATTAAATATTTTTGTTATGCTTTAACAATAGAGTTAAAATATTCATTCTGGTGACTTTGGATTGCGCTAATGTATAAATTATCATTCAAGGGCTGGTTGAGAAGAGGTGTGAGGGGGGGCTACATATTGTAGAAGAAAATCGCTAGTGCTGTGCACATAGCAATCTTCACACCGAATGTATATACGTACTGTAGATGACTGCGTCGATATTTCGTTTTCTGGGAAGTAACAGCTCGATGATTAAATATTTTTATGTTATGTATATAAAATAGAGATAAAAATACTCATTCTGGCACTTTGGTTTGCGCTAATGTATAAATTTTCTTTCATTAGCAGGTTAAGAAGAGGTGTGAGGGGCGGCGACATATTGTAGAAGAAAATCGCTAGTGCTGTGCACATAGCATTCTTCACACCGAATGTATCTACGTACTGTGGATGACTGCGTCGATATTTCGTTTTTGGGTAAGTAGCAGCACGATGATTGGATATTTTTATGTTATGCTTTAACAATACAGATAAATATACTCATTTTGGTGACTTTGGTTTGCGCTAATGTATAAATTTTCTTCCATTAGCAGGTTGAGAAGAGGTGTGAGGGACGGCGACATATTGTATTGAAAATCGCTATTGCTGTGCACATAGCATTCTTCACACCGAATGTATCTGCGTGCTGTGAACGACTACGTCGATATTTAGTTTTTTGGTAAGTAACAGCTCGATGATTAAATATTTTTATGTTATGCTTTAACAATACAGATAAATATACTCATTTTGGTGACTTTGGTTTGCGCTAATGTATAAATTTTCTTCCATTAGCAGGTTGAGAAGAGGTGTGAGGGACGGCGACATATTGTATTGAAAATCGCTATTGCTGTGCACATAGCATTCTTCACACCGAATGTATCTGCGTGCTGTGAACGACTACGTCGATATTTAGTTTTTTGGTAAGTAACAGCTCGATGATTAAATATTTTTATGTTATGCTTTAACAATACAGATAAATATACTCATTTTGGTGACTTTGGTTTGCGCTAATGTATAAATTTTCTTCCATTAGCAGGTTGAGAAGAGGTGTGAGGGACGGCGACATATTGTATTGAAAATCGCTATTGCTGTGCACATAGCATTCTTCACACCGAATGTATCTGCGTGCTGTGAACGACTACGTCGATATTTAGTTTTTTGGTAAGTAACAGCTCGATGATTAAATATTTTTATGTTATGCTTTAACAATACAGATAAATATACTCATTTTGGTGACTTTGGTTTGCGCTAATGTATAAATTTTCTTTCATTAGCAGGTTGAGAAGAGGTGTGAGGGACGGCGACATATTGTAGAAGAAAATCGCTAATGCTGTGCACATAGCATTCTTCACACCGGGTGTATCTACGTACTGTGGATGACTGCGTCGATATTTCGTTTTTTGGTAAGTAACAGCTCGATGATTAAAATTTTTATTTAATGCTTTAACAATAGAGATAAAAATACTCATTCTGGTGCCTTTCGTTAGCGCTAATGTATAAATTTTCTGTCATAAGCAGGTTGAGAAAAGGTTTGACGAGCGGCGACATATTGTAGAAGAAAATCGCTACTGCTGTGCACATAGCATTCTTCACACCGAATGTATCTACGAACTGTGGACGAATACGTCGATATTTCGTTTTTTGGTAAGTAACAGCTCGATGATTAAATAGTTTTATGTTATGCTTTAACAAAAGAGATAAAAATACTGATTCTGGCGACTCTGGTTTGCGATAATGTATAAATTCTCTTTCATTAGCAGGTTGAGAAGAGGTGTGAGGGGCCGCGACATATTTTAGAAGAAAATCGCTAGTGCTGTGCACATAGCATTCTTCACACCGAATGCATCTATGCAGTGTGGATGACTGCGTCGCTACTCCGTTTTTTGGTAAGTAACAGCTGGATGATTAATTATTTTTATGTTATGCTTTAACAATAGAGATAAAAATACTCATGCTGTTGACTTTGGTTTGCGCTAATGTATAAATTTTCTTTCATAACCACGTTGAGAAGAGGTGCGAGAGTCGGCGACATAATGTAGAAGAAAATCGCTAGTGCTGTGCACATAGCATTCTTCACACCGAATGTATCTACGTACTGTGGATGACTGCGTCGATACTTCGTTTTTTGGTAAGTAACAGCTCGATGAATAAAGGTTTTTACGTTATGTTATATTAACAATAGAGATAAAAATACTCATTCTGGTGTCTTTGGTTTGCACTAGTGTATAAATTTTAGTTCATTAGCAGGTTGAGAAGAGGTGTGACGGGCGGCGACATATTCTAGAAGAAAATCGCTAGTGCTGTGCACATAGCATTCTTCACACCGAATGTATCTACTTACTGTGGATGACTGCGTCGATATTTCGTTTTCTGTGAAGTAACAACTCGATGATTAAGTATTTTTATGTTATGTTTTAACAATAGAGATAAAAATACTCATTCTGGTGACTTTGGTTTGCGCTAATGTATAAATTTTAGTTCATTAGCAGGTTGAGAAGAGATGTTAGGGGCAGCGACATATTGTAGAAGAAAATCGCTTGTGCTGTGCATATAGCATTCTTCACACCGAATGTAACTACGTACTGTGGATGACTGCGTCGATATTTCGTTTTCTAGGAAGTAACAGCTCGATGATTAAACAGTTTTATGTTATGCTTTAACAATAGAGATAAAAATACTGATTCTGGCGACTCTGGTTTGCGATAATGTATAAATTCTCTTTCATTAGCAGGTTGAGAAGAGGTGTGAGTGGCGGCGACATATTTTAGAAGAAAATCGCTAGTGCTGTGCACATAGCATTCTTCACACCGAATGTATCTATGCAGTGTGGATGACTGCGTCGCTACTCCGTTTTTTGGTAAGTAACAGCTGGATGATTAATTATTTTTATGTTATGCTTTAACAATAGAGATAAAAATTCTCATTCTGGTGCCTTTGGTTTGCGCTAATGTATAAATTTTCTTTCATTAGAAGGTTGAGAAGATGTGTGAGGGGCGGCGACAGATTGTAGAAGAAAATCGCTAGTGCTGTGCACATAGCATTCTTCACACCGAATGTAACTTCGTACTGTGGGTGACTGCGTCGATATTTCGTTTTTTGGTAAGTAACAGCTCGATGATTAAAATTTTTATTTAATGCTTCAACAATAGAGATAAAAATACTCATTCCGGTGACTTTGGATTGCGCTAATGTATAAATTTTCCTTCATTAGCAGGTTGAAAGGAGGTGTGAGGAGCGGCGACATATTGTAAAAGAAAATCGTTAGTGCTGTGCACATAGTATTCTTCACACCGAATGTATCTACGTACTGTGGATGACTGCGTTGATATTCCGTTTTTTGGTAAGTTACAGCTCGATGATTAAATATTTTTATGTTATGCTTTAACAATAGAGACAAGAATACACATTCTGGTGACTTTGGTTTGCGCTATTGTATAAATTTTCTTTCATTAGCAGTTTGAGAAGAGGTGTAAGGGGCGGCGACAGATTGTAGAAGAAAATCGCTAGTGCTGTGCACATAGCATTCTACACAACGAAAGTATCTGCGTACTGTGGATGACTGCGTCGATAAATCGAATTCTGGGAAGTAACAGCTCAATGGTTAAATATTTTATGTTATACGTTAACACTAAAGATAAGAATTCTTTTTCTGGTGACTTTGGTTTTTCGCTTATGTGTAAATTTTCATTCATTAGCAGGTTCAGAAGAGGTGTGAGGGGCGGCGACATGTTGTAGAAGAAATTGGCTAGTGCTGTGCACATAGCATTCTTCACACCGAATGTATCTACGTACTCTGGATGACTGCGTTGATATTTCGTTTTTTGGTAAGTAAAAGCTCGATGATTAAATATTTTTATGTTATGCTTTAACAATAGAGATAAAAATACTCATTTTGGTGACTTTGGTTTGCGCTAATGTATAAATTTTCTTTCATTGGCAGGTTGAGACGAGGTGTGAGGGGCGGTGATATATTGTACAAGAAAATCGCTAGTGCTGTTGACATAACATTCTACACGCCGAATGTATCTACGTACTGTGGATGACTGCGTCGATATTTCGTTTTTTGGTAGCTAACAGCTCGATGATGGAAAATTGTTATTTTATGCTTTAACAATAGAGATAAAAATATTCATTCTGGTGACTTTGGTTTGCGCTTATGTATTAATTTTCTTTCATTAACAGGTTGAGAAGAGGTGTGAGGGGCGGCGACATAATGTAGAAGAAAATCGCTAGTGCTGTGCACATAGCATTCTACACACTGATTGTATCTACGTACTGTGGATGACTGCGTCAATATTTCGTATTTTGGTAAGTAACAGCTCGATGATTAAATATTTTTATGTTATGCTTGAACAATACAGATAAAAATACTCATTCTGGTGACTTTGGTTTGCTGTAATGTATAAATTTTCTTTCATTTGCAGGTTGATAAGATGTGTGAGGGGTGGTGACAGATTGTAGAAGAAAATCGCTAGTGCTGCGCACATAGCATTCTTCACACCGAATGTATCTAGGTACTGTGGACGACTACGTCAAAATTTGGTTTTTTGGTAAGTAACAGCTCGATGATTAAATATTTTTATGTTATGCTTTAACAATACAGATAAAAATACACATTCTGGTGACTTTGGTTTGCGCTAATGTATAAATTTTCTTTCATTATCAGATTGAGAGGAGGTGTGAATGGCGGCGACAAATTGTAGAAGAAAATCGCTAGTGCTGTGGACATAACATTCTACACTCCGAATGTATCTACGTACTGTGGATGACTGCGTCGATATTTCGTTTTTTGGTAAGTAACAGCTCGATGATTAAATATTTTTATGTTATGCTTTAACAATACAGATAAAAATACTCATTCTGGTGACTTTGGTTTGCGGTAATGTATAAATTTTCTTTCATTATCAGGTTGAGAAGAGGTGTGAGGGGCGGCGACATATTGCAAAAGAAAATCGCTAGTGCGGTGCACATAGTATTCTTCACACCGAATGTATCTACGTTCTGTGGATGACTGCGTTGATATTTCGTTTTTTGGTAAGTAACAGCTCGATGATTAAATATTTTTATGTTATGCTTAGACAATAGAGATAAAATTACTCATTCTGGTGCCTTCGGCTTGCCCTGATGTATAAATTTTCTTTCATTAACAGGTTGAGAAGAGGTGAGATGGGCGGCGACATATTGTAGAAGAAAATCGCTAGTGCTGTGGACGTAACATTCTACACACCGAATGTATCTACGTCCTGTGGATGACTGCGTTGATATTTCGGTTTTTGGTAAGTAACAGCTCGATGATTAAATTTTTTTATGTTATGCTTTAACAACACAGATAAAAATTCTCATTCTGGTGACTTTGGTTTGCACTATTGCATAATTTTTCTTTCATTATCAGGTTGTGAAGAGGTGTGATGGGCGGCGACATATTGTAGAAGAAAATCGCTAGTGCTGTGCACATAGCGTTCTTCACACCGAATGTATCTACGTACTGTGGACGACTACGTCGATATTTCGTTTTTTGGTAAGTAACAGCTCGATGATTAAATACCTTTATGTTATGCTTTAACAATACAGATAAAAATACTCATTCTGGTGACTTTGGTTTGCGCTAATGTATAAATTATCTTTCATTAGCAGGTTGAGAAGAGGTGTGAGGGGCGGCGACATTTTGAAGAAGAAAATCGCTAGTGCTGTGCACGTAGCATTCTTCACACCGAGTGTATATACGTACTGTGGATGTCAGCGTCATTATTTCGTTTTTTTGTAAGTAACAGCTTGATGATTAAGTATTCTTATGTTATGATTTAACAATAGAGATAAACATACTCATTCTGGTGACTTTGGTTTGCGCTAATGTATAAATTATATTTCATTAGCAGGTTGAGAAGAGGTGTGAGGGGCGGCGACATATTGTAGAAGAAAATCGCTGGTGCTGTGCACATAGCATTCCTCACACCGAGTGTATATACGTACTGTGGATGTCAGCGTCATTATTTCGTTTTTTTGTAAGTAACAGCTTGATGATTAAGTATTCTTATGTTATGATTTAACAATAGAGCTAAACATACTCATTCTGGTGACTTTGGTTTGCGCTAATGTATAAATTATCTTTTATTAGCAGGTTGAGAAGAGGTGTGAGGGGCGGCGACATATTGTAGAAGAAAATCGCTAGTGCTGTGCACATAGCATTCTTCACACCGAGTGTATATACGTACTGTGGATGTCAGCGTCATTATTTCGTTTTTTTGTAAGTAACAGCTCGATGATTAAGTATTCTTATGTTGTGATTTAACAATAGAGATAAACATACTCATTCTGGTGACTTTGGTTTGCGCTAATGTATAAATTATCTTTCATTAGCAGGTTGAGAAGAGGTGTGAGGGGCGGCGACATATTGTAGAAGAAAATCGCTAGTGCTGTGCACATAGCATTCTTCACATCGAGTGTATATACGTACTGTGGATGTCAGCGTCATTATTTCGTTTTTTTGTAAGTAACAGCTTGATGATTAAGTATTCTTATGTTATGATTTAACAATAGAGATTAACATACTCATTCTGGTGACTTTGGTTTGCGCTAAAGTATAAATTATCTTTCATTAGCAGGTTGAGAAGAGGTGTGAGGGGCGGCGACATATTGTAGAAGAAAATCGCTAGTGCTGTGCACATAGCATTCTTCACACCGAGTGTATATACGTACTGTGGATGTCAGCGTCATTATTTCGTTTTTTTGTAAGTAACAGCTTGATGATTAAGTATTCTTATGTTATGATTTAACAATAGAGATAAACATACTCATTGTGGTGACTTTGGTTTGCGCTAATGTATAAATTATCTTTCATTAGCAGGTTGAGAAGAGGTGTGAGGGGCGGCGACATATTGTAGAAGAAAATCGCTAGTGCTGTGCACATAGCATTCTTCACACCGAGTGTATATACGTACTGTGGATGTCAGCGTCATTATTTCGTTTTTTTGTAAGTAACAGCTTGATGATTAAGTATTCTTATGTTATGATTTAACAATAGAGATAAACATACTCATTCTGGTGACTTTGGTTTGCGCTAATGTATAAATTATCTTTCATTAGCAGGTTGAGAAGAGGTGTGAGGGGCGGCGACATATTGTAGAAGAAAATCGCTAGTGCTGTGCACATAGCATTCTTCACACCGAGTGTATATACGTACTGTGAATGTCAGCGTCATTATTTCGTTTTTTTGTAAGTAACAGCTCGATGATTAAGTATTCTTAAGTTATGATTTAACAATAGAGATAAACATACTCATTCTGGTGACTTTGGTTTGCGCTAATGTATAAATTATCTTTCATTAGCAGGCTGAGAAGAGGTGTGAGGGGCGGCGACATATTGTAGAAGAAAATCGCTAGTGCTGTGCACATAGCATTCTTCACACCGGGTGTATATACGTACTGTGGATGTCAGCGTCATTATTTCGTTTTTTTGTAAGTAACAGCTTGATGATTAAGTATTCTTATGTTATGATTTAACAATAGAGATAAACATACTCATTCTGGTGACTTTGGTTTACGCTAATGTATAAATTATCTTTCATTAGCAGGTTTAGAAGAGGTGTGAGGGGCGGCGACATATTGTAGAAGAAAATCGCTAGTGCTGTGCACATAGCATTCTTCACACCGAGTGTATATACGTGCTGTGGATGTCAGCGTCATTATTTCGTTTTTTTGTAAGTAACAGCTTGATGATTAAGTATTCTTATGTTATGATTTAACAATAGAGATAAACATACTCATTCTGGTGACTTTGGTTTGCGCTAATGTATAAATTATCTTTCATTAGCAGGTTGAGAAGAGGTGTGAGGGGCGGCGACATATTGTAGAAGAAAATCGCTAGTGCTGTGCACATAGCATTCTTCACACCGAGTGTATATACGTACTGTGGATGTCAGCGTCATTATTTCGTTTTTTTGTAAGTAACAGCTTGATGATTAAGTATTCCTATGTTATGATTTAACAATAGAGATAAACATACTCATTCTGGTGACTTTGGTTTGCGCTAATGTATAAATTATCTTTCATTAGCAGGTTGAGAAGAGGTGTGAGGGGCGGCGACATATTGTAGAAGAAAATCGCTAGTACTGTGCACATAGCATTCTTCACACCGAGTGTATATACGTACTGTGGATGTCAGCGTCATTATTTCCTTTTTTGTAAGTAATAGCTTGATGATTAAGTATTCTTATGTTATGATTTAACAATAGAGATAAACATACTCATTCTGGTGACTTTGGTTTGCGCTAATGTATAAATTATCTTTCATTAGCAGGTTGAGAAGAGGTGTGAGGGGTGGCGACATATTGTAGAAGAAAATCGCTAGTGCTGTGCACATAGCATTCTTCACACCGAGTGTATATACGTACTGTGGATGTCAGCGTCATTATTTCGTTTTTTTGTAAGTAACAGCTTGATGATTAAGTATTCTTATGTTATGATTTAACAATAGAGATAAACATACTCATTCTGGTGACTTTGGTTTGCGCTAATGTATAAATTATCTTTCCTTAGCAGGTTGAGAAGAGGTGTGAGGGGCGGCGACATATTGTAGAAGAAAATCGCTAGTGCTGTGCACATAGCATTCTTCACACCGAGTGTATATACGTACTGTGGATGTCAGCGTCATTATTTCGTTTTTTTGTAAGTAACAGCTTGATGATTAAGTATTCTTATGTTATGATTTAACAATAGAGGTAAACATACTCATTCTGGTGACTTTGGTTTGCGCTAATGTATAAATATTCTTTCATTAGCAGGTTGAGAAGAGGTGTGAGGGGCGGCGACATATTGTAGAAGAAAATGGCTACTGCTTTGCACATAGCATTCTTCACACCGAATGTATGTACGTACTGTGGACGACTACGTCGATATTTCGTTTTTCGGTAAGTAACAGCTCGATGATTAAATATTTTTATGTTATGCTTTAACAATACAGATAAAAATACTCATTCTGGTGACTTTGCTTTGCGCTAATGTATAAATTTTCTTTCATTAGCAGGTTGAGAAGAGGTGTGAGGGGCGGCGACAGATTGTAGAAGAAAATCGCTAGTGCTGTGCACAAAGCATTCTTCACACCGGGTGTATCTACGTACTGTGGATGACAGCGTCAAAATTTCGTTTTTTGGTAAGTAACAGCTCGATGATTAAATATATTTCTGTTATGCTTTAACAATAGAGATAAAAATTCTAATTCTGGTGACTTTGGTTTGTGCTAATGTGTAATTTTTCTTTCATTAGCAGATTGATAAGAGGTGTGGGGCCGGCGACATATTGTAGAAGAAAATCGCTAGTGCTGTGCACATAGCACTCTTCACACCGGGTGTATCTACGTACTGTGGATGACTGCGTTGATATTTCGTTTTTTGGTAAGTAACTGCTCGATGATTAAATATTTTTATGTTATGCTTTGGCAATAGAGATAAAATTACTCATTTTGGTGCCTTTGGCTTGCGCTAATGTATAAATTTTCCTTCATTAACAGGTTGAGAAGAGGTGTGAGGGGCGGCGACATATTTTAGAAGAAAATCGCTAGTGCTGTGCACATAGCATTCTTCACACCGAATGTATCTACGTACTGTGGATGACTGCGTCGATACTTCGTTTTTTGGTAAGTAATAGCTCGATGTTTAAATATTTTTATGTTATGCCTTAACAATAGAGATAAAAATACTCCTTCTGGTGACTTTGGTTTGCGCTAATGTACAAATTTTCTTTCAGTAGCTGGTTGAGACGAGGTGTGAGGGGCGGCGACATATTGTAGAAGTAAATCGCTAGTGCTGTGCACATAGCATTCTTCACACCGAATGTATCTACGTACTGTGAACGACTACGTCGATATTTCGTTTTTTGGTAAGTAACAGCTCGATGATTAAATATTTTTATGTTATGCTTTAACAATACAGATAAATATACTCATTTTGGTGACTTTGGTTTGCGCTAATGTATAAATTTTCTTTCATTAGCAGGTTGAGAAGAGGTGTGAGGGACGGCGACACATTGTACAAGAAAATCGCTATTGCTGTGCACATAGCATTCTTCACACCGGGTGTATCTACGTACTGTAGAAGACAACGTCGATTTTTCGTTTTTTGGTATGTAACAGCTCGATGTTTAAATATTTTTATGTTATGCCTTAACAATAGAGATAAAAATACTCATTCTGGTGACTTTGGTTTGCGCTAATGTGTAAATTTTCTTTCAGTAGCTGGTTGAGACGAGGTGTGAGGGGCGGCGACATATTGTAGAAGAAAATCGCTAGTGCTGTGCACATAGCATTCTTCACACCGAATGTAACTACGTACTGTGGATGACTGCGTCGATATTTCGTTTTCTAGGAAGTAACAGCTCGATGATTAAATAGTTTTATGTTATGCTTTAACAATAGAGATAAAAATACTGATTCTGGCGACTCTGGTTTGCGATAATGTATAAATTCTCTTTCATTAGCAGGTTGAGAAGAGGTGTGAGGGGCGGCGACATATTTTAGAAGAAAATCGCTAGTGCTGTGCACATAGCATTCTTCACACCGAATGTATCTACGTACTGTGGATGACTTCGCCAATATTTCGTTTTCTGGGAAGTAACAGCTCGAAGGTTAAATATTTTATGTTATGCTTTAACACTATAGATAAAAATTCTTTTTCTGGTGACTTTGGTTTTTCGCTTATGTATAAATTTTCATTCATTAGGAGGTTCAGAAGAGGTGTGAGGGGCGGCGACATGTCGTAGAAGAAATTGGCTAGTGCTCTGCACATAGCATTCTTCACACGGAATGTATCTACGTACTGTAGATGACTGCGTCGATATTTCGTTTTTTGTTAAGTAACAGCTCGATGATTAAATATGTTTATGTTATGCTTTAACAATAGTGATAAAAATACTCATTCTGGTGCCTTTCGTTTGCGCTAATGTATAAATTTTCTTTCATTAACAGGTTGAGAAGAGGTGTGAGGTGTGGCGACATATTGTAGAAGAAAATCGCTAGTGCTGTGCACATAGTATTCTTCACACCGAATGTATCTACGTACTGTGGTTGATTGCGTCGATTTTGCGTTTTGGGTAAGTAATAGCTCTATGATTAAATATTTTTATGTTATGCTTTAACAATACAGATAAAAATTCTCATTCTGCTGACTTCGGTTTGCGCTATTGTATAAATTTTCTTCCATTATCATGTTGAGAAGAGGTGTGAGGGGCGGCGACATATTGTAGAAGAAAATCGCTGGTGCTGTGCACATAGCATTCTTCACACCGAATGTATCTACGTAATGTGGACGACTACGTCGATATTTCGCTTTTTGGTAAGTAACTGCTCGGTGATTAAATATTTTTATGTTTTGCTTTAACAATAGTGATAAAAATACTCATTCTGGTGCCTTTGGCTTGCGCTAATGTATAAATTTTCTTTCATCAGCGGGTTGAGAAGAGGTTTGAGGGGCGGCGACATATTGTAGAAGAAAATCGCTAGTGCCGCGCACATAGAATTCTTCACACCGAATGTATCTACGTACTGTGGACGACTACGTCGATATTTCGCTTTTTGGTAAGTAACTGCTCGGTGATTAAATATTTTTATGTTTTGCTTTAACAATAGTTATAAAAATACTCATTCTGGTGCTTTGGTTTGCGCTAATGTATAAATTTTCTTTCATCAGCAGGTTGAGAAGAGGTTTGAGGGGCGGCGACATATTGTAGAAGAAAATCGCTGGTGCTGTGCACATAGCATTCTTCACACCGAATGTATCTACGTACTGTGGATGACTGCATCGATATTTCGCTCTCTGGAAGTAACAGCTCAATGATTATATATTTTTATGTTATGCTTTAACAATAGAGATTAAAATACTCATTCTGGTGACTTTGGTTTGCGCTAATGTATAACATTTCCTTCATTAGCAGGCTGAGAGGAGGTGTGAATGGCGGCGACAAATTGTAGAAGAAAATCGCTAGTGCTGTGCACATAGCATTCTTCACACCGGTTGTATCTACGTACTGTGGATGACAGAGTCGATATTACGTCTTTTTGTAAGTAACAGCTTGATGATTAAATATTTTTATGTTATGCTCTAACAATAGAGATAAAAGTACTCATTCTGGTGACTTTGGTTTGCGCTAATGTATAAATTTTCTTTCATTAGCAGGTTGTGAAGAGGTGTGAGGGGAGGCGACATATTGTAGAAGAAAATCGCTAGTGCTGTGCACATAGCCTTCTTCACCTCGAATGTATCTACGTACAGTGGACGACTACGTCGATATTTCGTTTTTTGGTAAGTAACAGCTCGATGATTAAATATATTTCTGTTATGCTTTAACAATAGAGATAAAAATTCTAAT